>NW_015389673.1:83942-108285 GCF_001527695.2 Protobothrops mucrosquamatus
TTCCTTCCTTCCTTCCTTCCTTCCTTCCTTCCTTTCTTCTTCTTTCCTTCTTTCCTTTCTTCCCTCCCTTCCCTTCCCTTCTTCCCTCCCTCCCATCCTTCCTTTCTTCCTCCTTATCCCCTTCCTTCTTTCCATCCTTCCTCTTTCCTTCTTTCCTTTCTTCCCTCCCTCCTTCCCTCCCTTCCCTTCCCTCCCCTCCCTTCCCTCCTTTCCTCACTCCCATCCTTCCTTTGTTCCTCCTTCCCTCCCTTCTCTCCTTCCTTCCTTCTCTCACTCCCATCCTTCCTTTCTTCCTCCTTCCCCCCTTCCTTCTTTCCATCTTTCCTCTTTCCTTCTTTCCTTTCTTCCCTCCCTCCCTCCTTCCCTCCCTTCCCTTCCTTCCTTCCCTCCTTCCCTCCTTCCTTCCCTCTCTCTCCTATCCTTCCTTTCTTTCTCCTTTCCTCCTTCCCTCCCTCCTTCCCCCTTTCTTTCTTTCTTTCTTTCTTTCTTTTCTTCCTTCCTTCCTTCCTATTTAGAAACTGTCCATTACTAGACATTCATATATCAAATTTGGAGACGGCCCATCTCACTCAACGAGAGCAACTCTATTTATGAGACTTTTATCCCAGACTTTTATTACTTTATATGCCTGAAGTTTTAATGACGAATATACTTTCACTATACATTTAACTGGATCAGTAGGAAGTGAGACTGGTAGAGCACCATTCAATAACGGTTTGATCAATCCCAATCATTTTAGATACGGGAGGTCCGTTTAATTCAGATGCTCGGCAACTGGCATGTACTTATGGCGGTTGCCCTGTTACCCGGGGTCACGTGATCCCCTCTTGCGACCTTCTGGCAAGCAAAGTCAGTGGGGGGGGGAGCCAGATTCACTGAACCACCGTGTTGCTAACCTGACAACTGCGGCGATTCACTTAACAACTGTGGCAAGAAAGGCCGTAAAGCGGGGCAAAACTCGCTTGACAAATGTCTCACTTGGCAACAGAAATTCTGGGCTCAATGCTGGGCATAAACTGAGGACTACCTGTACTCATGGCATACTTCCCTAATGTTCTGAGGACACACACACACACACACACACACACACACACAAGCCCTGACGTGTCAGCTCAGCAGGGCTGCCAGAAAAAGGAAGAGGGGGGAGAATACATGACATAATGAATCTAAGAACTGCTAGAGCTTCCCCTGTGGTGTAAGATGAATTTTTCCCGCTCTATTAGAACAGAGAGAACTATGCAAATGTTTCTGTGCCCTCAGCATCACTTGTGGCCAAGTATCTTTCAACAGCTGCCGCTTTGGTGAAAAAAAAGGATGTGGTCCCCTAGTTCAATTCTCAGCTCAATTAACTCCAAAAAATGAAGAAAAAAAAAAAGGATAACGTCTGCGGTGGTCTTGGGTGACAGGTTTGACAGAACCACGGGACTGGGAAGGAAGACAGAGTAAATTTCACCCTCTGTTGACTCCTACATCTATTGCTGTAGGCCGACAGGGGCTAAATAGTCTTCTGCCAAAGAAGGCAGCTGGGCTGATCCAGAATTTTTTTTGGTGATCTTGTGGCGCTCAGCTATTTCCTGCCCAAAGAGCTTTCCATTTAAATTAGAACTGAGTCAATTTGGTCCAGTGGTGAAGGCACTAGATTAGAATAGCACGTCTTAGACTTATACACTGCCCCATGGCGCTTTATAGTACTCTCTGGGCAGTTTACAACATCAGGATATTGCCCCCCAGCAATCTGGCTGCTCAATTTACCGACCTCGAAAGAATAGAAGGCTGAGTCAACCTTGAGCTGGTCAAGATCGAACTGCTGGCAGTGGGCAGAGTTAGCCTGCAATACTGCATTCTAACCACTGCGCTGCCATGGCTTTGATAGTAATAGCGATAACATGTAGACTTACATGCTGCTTCACAGTGCTTTACAGCCCTCTCTAAGTGGCTTACAGAGTCAGCATATTTGCCTCCAACAATCTGGGTCCTCATTTTACCGACCTCGAAAGAATGGAAGGCTGAGTCAACCTTGAGCTGGTCAGGATCGAACTCCTGGCAGTGGGCAGAGTTAGCCTGCAATACTGCAATCTAACCACTGTGCCACCATGGCTCCTTCCTTCCTTCCTTCCTTCCTTCCTTCCTTCCTTCCTTCCTTCCTTCCTTCCTTCCTTCCTTCCTTCCTTCCTTCCTTCCTTCCCACTTAGCAATAGCACTTAGACTTATATACCGCTTCACAGTGCTTTACAGCCCTCTCTAAGTGGTTTACAGAGTCAGCGTATTGCCCCCCACCAATCTGGGTCCTCATTTTACAGACATTGAAAGAATGGAAGGCTGAGTCAACCTTGAGCTGGTCAGGATCGAACCCCTGGCAGTGGGCAGAGTTAGCCTGCAATACTACATTCTAACCGCTGCGCCACCAAGCTGCATGCTAAAATGATAAAAGACCCCATTGCCTTTCCGAATATTTTTGTAACCTCCCGGACCGGTTTCGTCTACAGCAGTGGTGGCGAACCTATGGCACGGGTGCCAGAGAGGGCACTCGGAGTCCTCTCTGTAGGCACACATGCCGTTGCCCCAGCCTCGCTTCCCCTGCGACCCCCTCCTCACCAGCAGTCCCCCTGGAGGAGAGTCGCCCCCGAGTGTGGCCCACACGGAGCAGCGCAGCCAAGGACATGGCAACCAGGCAGCGTAGACAAGACTCTGCCCTCACGCCCCATCGCGCACAGTTGATGCTGCAGGGCGCGGGCAGAGGGCGTGGCCGCCATGGCGCTGCTGGGCTGCCTGGGCGATCGGGGCCCCTGGAGGCAGTGAGTGGCCCTGGGGCAGGCGGGGTGGGGGCGGGGCAGGGGGTGGAACAGGGGCGGGGCCAGTTTTGGGGCACTCGGTCTCTAAAAGGTTCGCCATCACTGGTCTACAGCCTTAGTCTTCTCAGTTAGTCTCTGGCCAAGAATTTACTCCAAAGTCAACAGAGAAGTCAGATTCACTTCACAGCCGAATTATTAACTTCAGCGATTCACTTAACAACTGTGAAATGGGGGGCAAAACTCACTTAACCACTGTCTCGCTTAGCGACAGAAAGTTTGGGCTCCACTGTGGTCGTAACAGCAGAACTGTTTCTGGTTCTGCTGCACAGGCTCTCGTGCTGTTTCATTTTATGCTGGCTGGGTACACCTATTTAAAGAAGACTAATTGCGCAACTCTCGGGGGTCTGCAGCAAGTGTTCGGAAGCATATGGTTGCTATGGATAGCACACTCTACTGGGGAATGCTTTGGTACACCGCCGCATATGGTCGGAAGTCAATGTATGGCGCTAGAGTTGAATATCTAATCACCGGCCCAAAGGCAGCCTCCGTTTCCTTAATAATTGCTCCACCGGTGGCTGAGCGGGCATGAGCAGAAATGCTAATGATCCGAGCGTGCTGTATGCTTCCCGTATCTCGCTGCCTTATGCCTTCTGATGTGTAAATGCCAGAATTGCGTTTGGAATGCTAAAAAAAAAATCAGATCGCTTACAAGAGGAACAGATGTCTTTCTATGATCTGAGTTTATTGGCTTCGGAAGGGTGGGAATTCAATGGAAATTCAATCGATCAATCAATCAGAGTAGAGCTGAAAGGGACCTTGGAGATCTTCTAGTCCAACCCTCTGCCTAGCATGAGATCCTATACCATTTCAGACAAATGGCTGTCCCGTCTCTTCTTGAAAGCCTCCAGTGATGGAGCACCCACAACTGAATAGAATAGAATAGAATAGAATAGAATAGAATAGAATAGAATAGAATAGAATAGAATAGAATAGAATATGGAATATAATAGAATATAATAGAATAGAATAGAATAGAATAGAATAGAATAGAATATGGAATAGAATAGAATAGAATAGAATAGAATAGAATAGAATAGAATATGGAATAGAATAGAATAGAATAGAATATAGAATAGAATAGAATAGAATAGAATAGAATAGAATAGAATAGAATAGAATAGAATATGGAATGGAATATGGAATAGAATAGAATAGAATAGAATAGAATAGAATAGAATAGAATATGGAATGGAATATGGAATGGAATATGGAATGGAATAGAATAGAATAGAATAGAATAGAATAGAATAGAATAGAATAGAATAGAATAGAATAGAATATGGAATGGAGTAGAATATGGAATAGAATAGAATAGAATAGAATAGAATAGAATAGAATAGAATAGAATAACAGAGTTGGAAGGGACCTTGGAGGTCTTCTAGTCCAACCCTCTACTCAGGCAGGGAACCCTATACCATTTCAGACAAATGGTTGTCCAATCTTTTCTTAAAAACTTCCAGTGTTGGAGCATTCACAACTTCTGGAGGCAGGTTGTTCCACTGGTTAATTGTCCTCACTGTCAGGAAGTTTCTCCTTAATTCCAGGTTGCTTCTCTCCTTGATTAGTTTCCATCCATTGTTTCTTGTCTTGCCTTCTGGTGCTTTGGAAAACAAGTTGACCCCCTCTTCTTTGTGGCAGCCCCTCAAATACTAGACCCCTGCTCTCATGTCATCCCTAGTTCTTTTCTCTAGACTAGCCATACCCAATTCCTGCAACCGTCCTTCATATGTTTAGCTTCTAGCCCCCTAATCATCTTCGTTGCTCTTTTCTGCACTCTTTCCAGAGTCTCTACATGTGGTGAATGCAGTATTCCAGGTGTGAATGCGAAATTCAGAGAATTTCTGCTTCTTTTTTAAGTCTTGACCCTGAAAATCTTACTGCACCGTAGTTCACAGCCATCAGAGTTGTACGTTCAGGTGGTTGCACACAATAGAAAAGAAGAAACAAGATGGCAGCAGGAGCAAGGGGTGTAAAATTAAAGCGGATTCTGCCACTCTCTGCCCTCCCGTTTGTTCTCTTTCAAATTCATTTCTTTGAGCTGGGACGATCTTGAAACCCGGAGAGTAGCCTGCTCAGCACTAATTTAATGTTCCGGTTGCAGTGTCTTGGGAAAACAGAGAAGCTGGCTCTTTTAAACATATTAAATGGCTTATGCTAATGAAAAGAACGTTTAAGGGATTGAAATATCTGGAAACTTGATATCAGGATGGAAGGTGATTATCATAATAATGTTGTTTTCTTAACAGTGGGGGGGGGGGGGAAAGGCAGTCAGATTGACCTTGTCTGCTGGTGCTTCTTTTTGAATTGAAATGTGTAAGTCATACGGCTTGTAAATGTTCTCACACTAGGACTGCCTCAGAAGAAGACAGTTGCACAGAAAACGCTGCGTATATTTGTGGTGCCCGTAGAATTAATTCCTGCTGCTCTGACAGCATTCCCAGGGAGAAATGCAAACAGGAGGAGAGAGAGCAGCTATTCAGAAAAAAATGTCCTTTTTCCTTTCCCCTTCAAACAACCCAGTAATGTTTAAAGAATGCTGGAATGCAGTCAAAAGACCTGGGTTGCGTTCTCAATCTCTGTCTTCACCATTCTCCTCTCCGTTCTACTAGTAAATGCTGAGAGTCACCAAGAACTGCAATGGGAAAATGCCAGGAGGTGGAATAAGATACAGGTAATCCTTGACTTATCACCACAATAACAGTAGTGATAGCATTTAGACTTATATACCGCTTCATATGCTTTAGAGCCCTCTCTAAGCGGTTTACAGAGTCAGCATATTTGCTCCCAATAATCTGAGTCCTCATTTTACCGACCTCAGAAGGATGGAAGGCTGAGTCAACCTTGAGCCGGTCAGGATCAAACTTCTGACTGTGGGCAGAGTCAGCCTGTAATGCTGCATTCCAACCACTGTGGCACCATGGCTCCTTCCTTCCTTCCTTCCTTCCTTCCTTCCTTCCTTCCTTCCTTCCTTCCTTCCTTCCTTCCTTCCTTCCTTCCTTCCTTCCTTCCTTCACAATAACACTTGCATTTATATACTGCTTACAGTGCTTTACAGCCTTCTCTGAGCGGTTTATAGAGTCCCCAACTATCTGGGTCCTCGTTTTACTGACCTCGGAAGAGTGGAAGGCTGAATCAACCTTGAGCTGGTCAGGATTGAACTGCTGGCAGTGAGCAGAGTCAGACTGCAACAACTGCATTCTCACCACTGCGCCACCAAGGCTCCAAGTTACTTTGG
Organism: Protobothrops mucrosquamatus; assembly: GCF_001527695.2. Taxonomy (NCBI): domain Eukaryota; kingdom Metazoa; phylum Chordata; class Lepidosauria; order Squamata; family Viperidae; genus Protobothrops; species Protobothrops mucrosquamatus. The sequence goes on from NW_015389673.1 coordinate 90,030, forward strand.
ACTTTTCATCAAAATTATTTAAGTAACATTCTAATGATCATCAGACTAGCCAATAGCCCCAAACCATCAGTCTCTCTTTATTATACTGGGCTTTGTTCTAAGCAGAATTAAACATCTGGATTTTAAAAAAATGACCAAGGCGGATCCATAGAGGTCGTATCCTCAACGTATGATCAAAATGGGAGTCCCAAATTTCCATGGCAAACCAAGGCAGTTGTTAATGTGAGTTGTGCCCCATTTTATGACCTTTTTGCCACAGTTGTTAAGCGAATCACTGCAATTGTTAAGTGAACCCACTGACTTCGCTTGTGGGAAGCCAGCTGGGAAGGTCCCAAATGGTAATCACATGACCCTGAGACACTGCAACTGTCATAGGTTGCCAAGCACCCGAATGTTGATCACGTGACCAAGGCAATACTGCAAGGGTCGTAAGTGTCACTTTTTCAGTGCCTTTGTAACTTTGAATGGACACTAAATGAATGGTTGTAAGTAGAGGACTTTCTATAGTGTTTTCTCTTGCTATAACAATGTCTGGGAACATTGCAAAGAAAATTACCTGAAAAATGTGATTCTTTTTCAGATATAAAGTACTCCTTTCGATCACCGTGTTGAGCTATATAATATTGTTTATTTAATTCTGGCTTAATATGGACACAGCCATTGCGGATTATAATGATTTATGATCTTATAGGTTAATATTCTAGGCAAACCAAGGCAAATGCAGTTTATTCACTAAGCTGTGGCGTAGCGTGATCAATTTCCTAGCCTAGAAGCTAATTTGGAATAATATGCTACACTGGAAACCGTAGATTATAAACCACGCTGAATAAGTTATACATAGGCACGTTTTGTGAAATGGGCAGCCTTATAAATGTAACATAAATATTCAGTTCTCATCAGAATACAAGGAGTCCCCCGACTTATGACCACTTAACCTATCATTCAGAGTTGCAACTGTGGTGAGAAAAGTGACTTACGACCGGTCCTCACAGTTACAACTGTCTCAGCGTCTCCATGGTCATGTGATCAAAATTTGAGTGCCTGCCAATCAGCTTTATGACAGATGCAGCCAGTGGTGGGATTCAAATACCTGAACAACCGGTTCTCTTATTTGATGCAGGCCTGGGCCTCTGATGCATAGAACGGACTCCCGAAGTGGTATCACGCAAAACTCAAATGATTTCTGACGAATGTATCTTATGATGATTTTGATCATGATTTATCACTTGTTGCTCATATGTACACTGAGATCTTATGCACCGGAGACAAATTCCTTTTCTGTCCAATCACATTTGGCCAATAAAGAATATTCTATTCTATTCTGTTCTCTTCTGTTCCATTCCAATTTTCTATTCTGTTCTGTTCTGTTGCGTTCCATTCTATTCCATATTTTCTATTTTGTTCTGCTCCGTTCCGTTCTGTTCTGTTGCATTCCATTCCATATTTTCTATTCTATTCTATTCTATTCTATTCTATTCTATTCTATTCTATTCTACTCTACTCTACTCTACTCTACTCTACTCTACTCTACTCTACTCTACTTTCTATTCTATTCTATTCTATTCTACTCTACTCTACTCTACTCTAGTCTAGCCTATTCTATTCCATTCCATTCCATATTTTCTATTCTGTTCTGTTCCCTTCTGTTCTGTTCTGTTGCATTCTATTCTATTCTATTCTATTCTATTCTATTCTATTCTATTCTATTCTATTCTATTCTATTCTATTCTATTCTATTCCATATTTTCTATTCTGTTCTGTTCTGTTCTATTCCATTCCATTCCATTCCATTCCATTCTATTCTATTCTATTCTATTCTATTCCATATTTTCTATTCTATTCTATTCTATTCTATTCTATTCTATTCTATTCTATTCTATTCCATTCCATATTTTCCATTCTGTTCCGTTCCGTTCTGTTCTGTTCTGTTGCATTCCATTCTATTCCATTCCATATTTTCTGTTCTGTTCTGTTCTGTTCTGCTCTGTTCCGTTCCGTTCCGTTCCATTCCATTCCATTCCATTCCATTCTATTCTATTCTATTCTATTCTATTCTATTGATCTTCTAAGTAAAGATAATCCTTAACTCCATTTGGTGAGAAAGGTATAGTTTACTAGAAGTCAAGAGAATTACAGAACTGAAATTTGTGCACCAAGACCCCAAGTGAAAACATTTCCCCTGCTTAGGCTCTTCCCATTGCTGGTCCCACCTCTGTCCAATCAATTTCGAAGAAGAGGTTTTGGAGATGGCCACTCTGATTGTAAGCTGGCTTGCCGCTGCATTCTTCTCATTGTGGAGCGACCTTGAAACACCGTCTCGCCCAGGCATGTCACTTTCTTCATTTTCACTTTCCCCCCTCCCAGGTGCTCCCCTCCCTCTCCCCCTCCCCCCCCCAGGGTTCATGGCAGACTGGTACCGAAAGGATTGCAGAGAGCAGTTCTGACCACAGTTGTTAAGTGAACCACTGCAGCATCTGGCTGGCTGGCTTCCTTGTTGACTTTGCTTGTCAGAAGGTCGCAAAAAGTTGATCACATGACCCGGAGATGCTGGAACCGTCATAAATATTCTGGCCACTTAATACCACTGGCAAGAAAGGGGGTAAAATGGGACAAAACTCGCTTAACAATTCTTTTGCTTAGCAATGAGGACCCAGATTGTTGGGGGCAAATATGCTGACTCTGTAAACTGCTTAGAGAGGGCTGTAAAGCCCTATGAAGCGGTATATAAGTCTAAGTGCTGTTGCTATTGCTATCAAAGCCATGGTGGCGCAGTGTTAGAATGCAGTATGGCAGGCTAACTCTGCCCACTGCCAGCAGTTCGATCTTGACCAGCTCTAAGTGCTATTGCTAAGTGGGAAAGAAGGAAGGAAGGAAGGAAGGAAGGAAGGAAGGAAGGAAGGAAGGAAGGAAGGAAGGAAGGAAGGAAGGAAGGAAGGAAGGAAGGAAGGAGCCATGGTGACACAGTGGTTAGAATGCAGTACTGCAGGCTACTTCTGCTGACTGCCAGCTGCCAGCAATTTGGCAGTTCAATTCTCACTAGCTCAAGGTTGACTCAGCCTTCCATCCTTCTAAGGTCAGTAAAATGAGGATCCAGATTGTTGGGGGCAACAGGCTGACTCTATAAACCGGTTAGAGAGGGCTGTAAAGCACTGTGAAGCAGTATAGAAGTCTAAGTGCTATTGCTAAGTGCAAAGGAAGGAAGGAAGGAAGGAAGGAAGGAAGGAAGGAAGGAAGGAAGGAAGGAAGGAAGGAAGGAAGGAAGGAAAGAGCGAGCCACGGTGGTGCAGTGGTTAGAGTGCAGTATTGCAGGCAAACTCTGCCCACTGCCAGGAGTTCGATCCTCACCGGCTCAAGATTGACTCAGCATTCCATCCTTCTGAGGTCGGTAAAGTGAGGACCCAAAAATTGGTACAACGGGGACCCAGATTGTTGGGAGCAATATGCTGACTCTGTAAATCTCTTAGAGAGGGGTGTAAAGCACTGTGAAGTGGTATATAAGTTTAAGTGCTATTGCTATTGCTAAAAAGAAGCACGAATTTCTGAGGGAAAGGTCTGAACATGGCAAACTAAGTGGGCAAACAGTGATTTGAATAGTGACTAATTAGCGAATAGGCCAAAGAAAGAATATGACAATTTTCTTCTCTGGTTTTGTCTGATTTAAACTTCGAAAAGTTCTTTGTATCAAAGCTAGGGTTTTTTTTTCCCTAAATAAAATTGCTTCCAAAGCTTTGAAAGGGAGATCAGTTTAGTGCTTCTGATAGCTACAGTATCTGAGGTAACCTCAGTAATTGGATTGAACTGTCAGTGTTGTGCACAGACTAATAATCAGATTTCACACACTTCGTTAGCATAGAGGGATGCAAAGAAAAGGGTTTTTTTTTTAAAAAAAAAATCTTTAGAGTCTACGATAGATGAGACAAACCACTATACTTTGAGGCTGTTTCTCAAAATAGGAAAATTATCATCTTCTTCTTATGATATGCGGGTAGTCCTCAACTTATGACTGCAGTTGAGCCCAAAATTTCTCTTGCTGACTGAAACATTTGTTAGGTGAGTTTTGCCCATTTTACGACTTTTCTTGCCGCAGTTGTTAAGTGAATCACTACAGTTAGTAACAGGGTTGGGAGGTGGATCGGGTTTCCCCATGGACTTTGCTTGTCAGGCGGTCACAAAAGGGGATCACATGACCCTGGGACATTGCGACCGTCATAAATATGAGTCAGTTGCCAAGCACCTGAGTTTTGATCACGTGACCGTTGGGGGGTAGAGGTGCTGCAAAGCTTGTAAGTGGGAAAAAGTCATAAGTCCCTTTTTTCAGTGCCGTTGAAACGTCAAACGGTCACTAAATGAACTGCTGTAAGTCGAGGACTACCTGTAGGTGGGCTTGGTTGAGAAAAAGAATTGTTCCAAGGATCTTAACATGAAGTAAAGATGAAAGGGGAAAAAAGAGGTAATGATGGGATGTTGGGAAAATAAAACAATGCAAAGTGTACAAGTGTATCATTTATTCCCAGGGGGGGTCAAGAAGAATAGAGTCATTGTCATCTGGTTTTTAATGGTCTTGCTAACCTCTTTGACACCTCTTGGGACAATGGAGTTCCTCTGTCATCATATCAGGTATTGGTTGAGTTAAGGGGGGATGACTTTCTTTCTCAGAATGTCTCTTCGATTTCTTTGATCCATGGCATCTATTTGTCTTCAACAATGGTCTACGCCAGGGCTCTTCAACCAGTGGTACAAGTACCACCTGTGGTACATTGGCACCTGGCAGGTGGTACGTGACCATCCTAGAAAAGTGGTAGCGGGGGAGAGGAATGAGCTGAACTGGTGGCAGCACCGCATAAGCCTGAGCAAGAGACGGCTGGAGCTGCAGGGCTGTCAGGGCTCAGTGGAAGCGCCAGGATCAGTGCCACTTTCCAGCTGATCAGCGCTTCTTCGGGGCTGTCAGGGCTCAGCGGAAGCGCCAGGATCAGCGACAGACTCCAGCTGGAAAGCAGCACTGATCCTGGCGCTTCTGCTGAGCCCAGAAGAAGCGCCGGTCAGCTGAAATGTTGCAGCATCTCCAGGGTCTTGTGATTTAGATTCAGATGCTTGGCAACTGATTCATATTTATGACGGTCACAGTGTCCCGGGGTCATGTGAAGTGACCAAAACCTGATGCAACCACCCAGCAGACGGGGGGAATAAAAACCAAACACCCCCCCACCCCACCCCCGCTGCCAATCCTCAACAGAAATGCTCACAACAATGAAAACCTCGGACAGGAGGAAGAGCGCCGCCGGGTGGGCAGGCAGGTGTCTTGCTCGGCTGTGCCTTGGGGGGCACTTTTTTCAGTGCCATTGTAACTTTGAACAGTAACTAAGCGAACTGTTGTAAGTCAAGGACTACCTGTACTTTATCACTTTTTTCCTTTTTTTGGGGGGGGGTCAAGTTTTTGACACCTTGCTAGGCGACTGGTGTTACTCGGATGTTGCCATATCCTAAAAGTGGTACAATGGGTGAAAAGGTTGAAAAGCCCTGGTCTACGCTACGGTATGGTTTGCTCAGGTGGCTATTGATCGCCCTCTAGAGGGAGAACGTGGTATCAGCTTTTAGGTTCCATTGATGCCTCCTGATGTTCGTCTTTCTTTGAAACCCAAAAGTTAGCCCTTGCCAAAAGCTGTGGTGGAATTCAAATACCTGAACAACCGGTTCTCTTATATGATGCAGGCCTGGGCCTCCGAGACCTAGAACAGACTTCCGGAAGTGGCATCCATGCACTTCCGGTGGGCCGTTCTAGGCCTGGGAGGCCTCCTCCAGGCCTCCGAGACCTAGACTGGACTTCTGGAAGCCAGCCGGTTCTCCGAATGCAGCAAAATTTAGCTACCGGTTCTGCCGAACAGGTACAAACTGGCTGAATCCCACCACTGACCAACACATGTCTCCCACCCCATACTTCGGTGTTCTCTTCGCTTCACTATTGCTCCAGAGGGCTTCAGATGTCCTGTCCAGGAATCTGCCATTCTTCTTCTTCTTCTTCCCCCTCCTCCTCCTCCTCCTCCTCCTCCTCCTCCTCCTCCTCCTCCCTCTCACAAAAACCACTGTCCAGGTAAGCATCACCTACATTGCACCTGGGTATCATTTTTTTTCTACCAAAAGTTCTTTCCTAAAGTTCTTTCTACCTAAGACAGCATATTAAAAAGCAGAGACATCACCTGGTTGGCAAAAATCCATATAGCCAAAGCTATGGTTCTCCCAGTAGTAATGTATAGCTCTGAGAGTTGGACCACGAGGAAGGCTGAGCGCCGAAGAATTGATGCTTTCAAATTTGTTTTTCGGAGAGGACTCTTGGGAGCCCCTTGGACTGCAAGGAGATCAAATCAGTCAATCCCAAATGAAATCAACCCTGACTGTCCTTTGGAAGGGCAGATAACTGAAGCTGAAGCTCCAATATTTTGGCCGCCCAATGAGAAATGCTTGCTCCTCGCACTTTGCTCACTCTCATTTCTCCTGTCTGCCTGCTTCGTATTTCTTCAATGTAGATTGTAGGCTTCGGAGTTCTCCTTTTCCTTACACACTTAACAAATTCTATTATTAGTTGAGTCAACTTTAATCATCTCCAACTCTTGGTGATACTGTATAGCCATAGAGTAGCTGCCATCTAGTGGTAAACAAAAGAATTGTGCTGCAAAGGAAAAAGGTTTTAAGATAGGAACTGAAACAAATTTTCGCTTGATATCTTTGACTTCTGGTGATTAAAAACAATGTGACAAAAGATATACGATGGGCCATATTCACAACCTATAGCTAAACTGTAGCATAAGTTTGGATTCAGCCAAATTTCTTTTGTCAGTTGGGCCACTGTGGCTTATAAACCGTGATTTACAACTAATGCAAACTCAGTAAGCTGTGGTTTATCCAGTAATCAGTGGTTGAAGCAAATCTTAGTTCATAGTTCATAGCATGAGCTCATTAAAAAAAAAGAAAAGAACTAGCTGGGCGTAAATGCTTTTTAAGCTCATAACGCTTTCAATTTAAGCCAATTCATTGCTTGATTCCTTACAAACGATAAACAGACCAAGTGGAACCGACCTGGAAGAGGCCAAAGGCTGATTAGAGAAGTTAGTACTGCGTACAATTTCTCTGTGTTGCTATAGGTCAGGCATGTCAAACTGCTGGCCCGTGGGCCGGATGTGTCACACCAAAACTGTGCCCAACTCATTGCCGGCAATGGGGAAAAAGTTGTGGTACGTCGCGTGACGTCACGAGTTTGACATGCCTGCTATAGGTAGTCCTCAACTTAACAACTGTTCATTTAGTGATCTTCTCTTCTCTTCTCTTCTCTTCTCTTCTCTTCTCTTCTCTTCTCTTCTCTTCTCTTCTCTTCTCTTCCCTTCCCTTCCCTTCCCCTCCCCTCCCCTCCCCTCCCGTCCTCCTGTCCTGTCCTGTCCTGTCCTGTCCTGTCCTGTCCTATCCTATCCTATCCTATCCTATCCTATGCTTATCTTATCCATATCCTATCCATATCTTGTCTTTTCTTTTCTTTTCTTATCTTATATCTTATCTTATGTCATTTTATCTTACCTTACCTTGCCTTGCCTTCTTATCTTATCTTACAGTACCTTGTCATCTTACCTTATCTTACCTCACCTTATCTCTTACCCTATGTCATATATCTTATATCTTTTGTTTTATTTTATATCTTATCTTTTATCTTATGTCTTATCTTCTCTTTTCTCCTCTTACTTTATCTTTTATAACATAATTCCAGGTGGCTTTACATGGCACAATAACCGGTACTCTTATAGCATGTTACATGGAAATGGGTTGAATGAATGGCTCTTTATAATTTATATCATGCCACACTACTTTTGCACAGATCCTCATCTGGTTTGGCTTTTTAAATAAAACGAATGTTCTGAAACTTTGCGTTAAACCTGTTAATTTAGTTAAAATAAACAACAACAACAACAAAAATGAAATCATCTGCTTATAATCCTTAGCCTACTTTTCCGAATTAGAAGGCTTCCTTGCTCAACTAATTATAGCCGTGATTGATTAGCTTCAAATCCATTACCAATATTTATAGCTGGAAACCCTTCATCTCAATTGTTACATTTTCTCACCTCCAGCTTGGCATCTCTAAGAGGTGACAAAGCATTATCTTAATTGCATACAAGAGAGATATTTTTTTTTAAAAAAAAATAGCAACTGTGTGATCTGTCGATCCAGTGGCTGGAGGTGGTAGCTGAATAGACTCATTATAATTACTAAGTGGGTGCATAAAGGTCTAGCTGCTCAGCCATTTGTGTAAAAGTTGATAACTGTGGTGAGCTGACTTGTGAATACTTGCTGTTAGCTGTGGGGGTGAGATTGCAAATAATTTAATTTACTGAGTAGTCTTTCTTCTTGCATTTGTATTTTTTTTTCTCTTTTTTTTTCAGCTGCATTTGAGTCAGTCTTGACTCCTGGCAAATGCTTCAACTAGTTTCTGCACTCTTCTTAGCAAGATTTTCAGAAGTGGTCAGACACTGCCTTCTTCCGAGGGCTGAGAGAGAAGATCTGGCTCAAAGTTACCCAGCTAGCTTTGAGCGTAAGGCAGGACTAGAACTCATGGTCTCCTGGTTTCTAGTAACCACTACACCAAACAGGGTCTTTTTGAGCAGTGTTTCTCAAACTTGGGGATTTTAAGATATATGGACTTCAATTCCTAGAATTCCCTAGTCAGTATGGCTGACTAGAGATTTCTAGGAACTGAAGTGCACATGCAAAATAGAATAGAATAGAATAGAATAGAATAGAATAGAATAGAATAGAATAGAATAGAATAGAATAGAATAACAGAGTTGGAAGGGACCTTGGAGGTCTTCTAGTCCAACCCCTTGCTTAGGCAGGAAACTCTATACCACAGGGATCTTCAAACTTGGCCCTTTTATGACTTGTGGACTTCAACTCCCAGAATTCCTCAGCCAGGCACGCTGGCTGAGGAATTCTGGGAGTTGAAGTCCACAAGTCATAAAAGGGCCAAGTTTGAAGACCCCTGCGCTACCATATCAGTCAAATCGTTGTCCAATCTCTTCTTAAAAAATTACAGGGTTGGAAGTTTCACAACTTTTGGAGGCAGGTTGTTCTACTGATTAATTTTTCTAATAGGAAATTTCTCCTTAGTTCTAGGTTGCTTCTCTCCTTGGTTAGTTTCCATCCGTTGCTTCTTGTCCTGCCTTCATTGCTTTGGAGAATAGCTTGACTCCCTCTTCTTTGGGGCAGCCCCTGAGATATTGGAACACTGCTATCATGTCCCCCCTCGTCCTTTTAATTCCTTAAAGTTTCCAAGTTTGACAAACCCTGGTATACAGTATGCTACAGGTAGTGCTTGACTTATAACTATTCATTTGAGGAATGATTGTAAGTTACTTCTTTTTAGTGATGTTATAACTTCAAATGGTTGGTAAACATATGGTTGTAAATCGAGGAAGTATGGTAAGACCACACTTGGAATATTGTGTCCAGCTTTTGTTGCCACGATATAAAAAGACGTTGAGACTCTAGAAAGAGTACAGAGAAGAGCAACAAAGATGATTAGGGGACTGGAGGCTAAAATATATAAGGAACGGTTGCTGGAAAACTTTAGTACCCTCTAGTGTCCAGTTTCTAAAATCATAAGGTAAGAGATGGGATATGGCTTAAAAAGACAAATCTTTGCAAAATTAGAAGAGTTGACAATCACTAAATTTGTTTATATTTCTTGGAAGTTGCAACCTAGAACTAAGGAGAAACTTCCTGATAGTGAGAACAATTAATCAGTGGAACAACCTGCCTCCAGAAGTGGTGAATGCTCCAACACTGGAAGTTTTTAAGAAGAGACTGGACAGCCATTTGTCCGAAATGGTATAGGGTTTCCTGCCTGAGCAGGGGGTTGGACTAGATGACCTCCAAGGTCCCTTCCAACTATTATTATTATTATTATTATTATTATTATTATTATTATTATTATTATTATTATTATTATTATTATTATTATTGATCATCGCACAGTTAGCCAGATGTTCAGACTGGATTTGGCATTTTTGTCTACCTATCGAATCCTTACCAAGGACCTGGGATAGGCAGATGTGGATGTTTGATGATATTACCGATATCGTCGCAGGATGGAAGCAGTTCCTAGTAAGGCCGCCTTTTGCAATTGACTAATGGCGAATTTGTCAATGCCGATAATGGTGTTCAAGTGGTGCTCCAGTTGTTGTTTTTTTGGTTTTTTATTATTATTATGGATCATCGCACAGTCAGCCAGATGTTCAGACTGGATTTGGCATTTTGTCTACCTATTGAGTCCTTACCAAGGACCTGGGATAGGCAGATGTGGATGTTTGATGGTATTACAGATATCGTCGCAGGATGGAAGCAGTTCCTAGTAAGGCCGCCTTTTGCAATTGACTAATGGCGAATTTGTCAATGCCGATAATGGTGTTCAAGTGGTGCTCCAGTTGTTTTGGGATTGCACCCAAGGCGCCTATTATTATTGGTACTACCCTTGCTTACTTTTGCCACAGTCTTTCTATTTCTATTTGTAGGTCTTTGTATTTTGTTATCTTCTCCAGTTCTTTCTCGTCTATTCTGCTGTCTCCAGGCACTGCCACGTCCACTATCCAGACTTTTTTGACTTTCTTATCGACAATTGTTAAGTACGGGGTGTTATGTTGCAGGTGCTTGTCTGTTTGATTTCTGAAGTCCCAGAGCAGTTTAATTTTATCATTTTCTATGACTTTCTCTATTTTATGATCCCACCAGTTCTTGCTTACAGGCAAATGATATTTCTTGCAGATCTTCCAATGCACCATTGTTGCTACTTTGTCATGCCGCTGCTTGTAGTCAGTCTGTGTGATCTTCTTGCAGCAGCTTACCAGGTGGTCCACTGTTTCTTCAGCTTCTTTGCATAGGCGGCACTTACTGTTGTTGTTGTTGTTGTTGTTATTATTTGATACATCATGTCCATCCATTAAAATGTGGCTTTAAATACATTTATTTTCTCTTTATTCTTTTTTTTTCTTCCTTTTTGTTTTTTCCTTGCCCTTGTTTCTTCTTCGTATTCTCTTTTCTTTGTTAAGAAAAATCTATTTGATTTTACTATTATAATCAAAAAACTTAGTAATATATACAGTATATAAAGTGTCTGAATATAGGCAGTCCTTGACTTACAACAACAACTGAGTCCAAATTTTCTGTTGCTAAGGGAGACACTTGTTCAGTGAGTTTTGCCCCATTTTACAACATTTCTTGGCACGGTTATTAAGTGAATCACTGCAGTTGCTAAGTTAGTAACCTGGTTGTTAAGTGAATCTGGTTTCCCCATTGACTTTGCTTGTCAGAAGGTCGCAAAAGGGGATAGCATGACCGCGGGATACGGCAACTGTCATAAATATGAGTCAGTTGCCAAACATCTGAATTTTGAGCACATGGCCATGGGGATGCTGCAATGGTCGTAAGTGTGAAAAACGGTCATAAGTGACTCTTTTCAATGCCATTGTAAGTTCAAACAGTCACTAAACGAATTATTGTAAGTTGAAGACTGTAAGTTGAATCCTAGAATAAAATCTGACAGTTTCGCATTTTTGCCTTAGAAAAAGATGTTTGTAGTTGATAATGACATTGACAAGTAATTATATTGGGAAGATGCCAAGAAATATATGCAATTATGTCCAGATTTTTAAAGGGGGGAAAAAAAGACCATCAACTCAAGTGAAATAACATTTATTTTAGAAGGCAGATAGTCACACGCTCATGTGAAAATAGAATGAGGAGTAAGCATTTACTTTAAAAGATAAATATTGTTAGAAGTGAAAGAGCGGGTTTGTCAGTTCTTATTCATAAGAAGCAGCTATGAATTATTAATATTATCTATTATCACAATTGTCGGATGGCATTGAGAGTTTGTCTGCTTTCAACAAGTTTCTGCTTGTTTTCATAGTTTTTCTCCCCACTTGTTTTGCTGAAAAAGCTTTTTCTTGATGCAAAAAATAAAAATAAAAAAATAAATAAAAAGCTGTATTCAATGCCCTTTCAGTAGCTTGTTTGGAAGACAACAGCCAAAACTATTAGTGAGGAAATCTTATTCATGAAACAGAAATATGGTGGAAAATACATATAGTATTTGTTTGTTTGTATTCCACCTTTATTATCTTTACAACTAACTCAAGGTGGTAAATATATCCAACACATCTTTCTCCTCCTATCTCCCCCACAACAACAACCTGTGAGGTGAGTTGGGCTGAGAGATTGGCCCAAAGTCACCCAACTGGCTTTCATAGTTGAGGCTGGATTAGAACTCACCGTCTCCTGGTGATTGGCCCAGAATCACTCAGCCAGCCTTCATGCTTAAGGCGGGACTAGAACTCACCGTCTCCTGGTGATTGGCCCAGAATCACTCAGCCAGCCTTCATGCTTAAGGTGGGATTAGAACTCACCGTCTCCTGGTGATTGGCCCAGAATCACTCAGCTAGCCTTCATGCTTAAGGCGGGACTAGAACTCACCGTCTCCTGGTGATTGGGCCAGAATCACTCATCCAGCCTTCATGTTTAAGGCGGGACTAGAACTCGGTGTTTCCTGGTGATTGGGCCAGAATCACTCAGCCAGCCTTCATGTTTAAGGCGGGACTAGAACTCACCGTCTCCTGGTGATTGGCCCAGAATTACTCAGCCAGCCTTCATGCTTAAGGCGGGACTAGAACTCGGCGTCTTCTGGTGATTGGCCCAGAATTACTCAGCCAGCCTTCATGCTTAAGGTGGGACTAGAACTCACAGTCTCCTGGTGATTGGCCCAGAATCACTCAGCCAGCCTTCATGCTTAAGGCCGGACTAGAACTCAGCATCTCCTGGTGATTGGTCCAGAATCACTCAGCCAGCTTTTATGCTTAAAGTGGGACTAGAACTCACGGTTTTAACAACTCTGGCAAGAAAGGTCATAAAATGGGATAAAACTCACTTAAGACATGTCTCACTTAGCAACAGAAATTGTGGTGGTAAGTCGAGGATACCTGTATTGATCTGTAAAGGTGAGGGGGGGGGGAGAGAGAGATGACTTTCTGACTTGTGGGATTCTGTCACTGTAGCCACGCAATAAAGGTAGAACTAACACGTGTGTTTGTGTTTCTCATCTGGACGATTTCACAAGCTTGATATGTTTTTAAACGAAGAATAAAGCAAACAGCAATTTTATACGCCTGAGACTATCGCACGGGGCAGAGTCCCATACGAGATCTGTCTGCTGTCTGTCTTATCTATCGAGGCCTTTAAAAGGGGTAGCCCCCACGACCAACGGTTGGCCATTCTATCAACAATGCTAGATGCCCCCACACTGAAGGTAATCCTAGGTGATTTGCATTTGTTTGCATTAAAGAAGAGCGCCTGGTTGCTTGTAACTATGGAATGGATTGTCATGGAAACCATACTACTTTTTTTTTTCTAAATTTACACTAGTACTTCGGAGGAGGAGGAGGAGGAGGAGGAGGGGGAGGAGGAAGAGAGAGAGAGAGAGAGAGAGAGAGAGAGAGAGAGAGAGAGAGAGAGAGAGAGAGAGAGAGGCATTAGCTGACTTTCCAGAGAATTTCCCCCCTTAAATAACTTAATAATTAGGTAGTCCTCGACTTACAACAGTTCATTTAGTGACCGCTCAAAATTACAATGGTACTGAAAAAAGGGACTGTTCACACTTACGATCTTTGTAACATCCTCATGGTCACGTGATCAAAATTCAGATGCTTGGCACTTATGACGGTTGCAGTGTCCCGGAGGGGTGTCATGTGACCCCAATTTTGTGACCTTCTGACAAGCAAAGTCAGTGGGGAAGCCAGATCCACTTAACAACGGTGTTACTAACTTATCAGCTGCAGTGATTCACTTAACAACTGTGGCGGGAAAGGTCGTAAAATGGGGCAAAACTCACTTAAGAAATGTCTCCTTTGGCCAGAGAGGTTTGGGGCTCAGCTGTGATCAGAAGTCGAGGACTTGACAGTGGTGTCAGAGTTCAGACTTCCAGTGTTGGAGCACCCACAACTTCTGGAGGCAAGTTGTTCCACTGCTTAATTGCTCTAACTATCAGGAAATTTCTCCTTAGCTTTAGGTTGCTTCTCTTTGGTTAGTTTCCATCTAAGAAGCAATGGATGGAAACTAACCAAGAAGAGAAGCAACCTAAAAGTAAGGAGAAATTTCCTGACAGTGAGAACAATTAACCAGTGGAACAACCTGCCTCCAGAAGTTGTGAATGCTCCAACACTGGAAGTTTTTAAGAAGAAACTGGACAGCCATTTGTCTGAAATGGTATAGGGTTTCCTGCCTGAGCAGGGGGTTGGACTGGATGACCTCCAAGGTGCCTTCCAACTCTGTTATTCTAATTCTAATTTTAATTCTAATTCTACCCTATCCTACCCTATCCTACCCTTATCCTATTCTATTCTATTCTATTCTATTCTATTCTATTCTATTCTATTCTATTCTAGTCTAGTCTAGTCTAGTCTAGTCTACTCCACTCCACTCCATTCCATTCCATTCCATTCCAATCCATTCCATATTTTCTAATTCTATTCTATTTTATTCTATTCTAGTCTAGTCTAGTCTAGTCTAGTCTACTCTAGTCTACTCCACTCCACTCCACTCCATTCCATTCCATTCCATTCCATTCCAATCCATTCCATATTTTCTATTCTATTCTATTCTATTCTATTCTATTCTATTCTATTCTATTCTATTCTATTCCTAAATCAAGTTGGAATGTGGGAAGCTTCAAATACTGCAACTGTAGAAATCTTTCTTGGTATTGTTTATGGAGAAAGAGCTTGCAAGATTCATCTTGGATGTTGTGAGGTGAGGCCGGAGGTGTTGAGTCCGGTCTACAAGAGTGATTGAGTTCAATCTCCAAAGAGCAATAAAATGTTGTAACCTTGCTTTCCACTTTTCTCTTGCCAATGAATCAGTAGTCTTCCTTTTTTTTAAGAAAATGGCCAAGATTAAATGAAATATGGTGATGGGTTCCGTTGTGGGAAATTAGCATACGTTTTTGGCGTTGTGTAAACATCTTTTTTTTTTAGCTATTGTAAGCATCTTGGATTAGAGCAGTTTATTGGTTTGATTCACCACGACGCATTTAATGGATTTCCACGTTTCTAAGCTGTTGTGAAGATTAACACCATAATCCCCTGCATGCTGCCTTAAAGGAAGTAACATCTATTTAATGGAGCTTGTTCCTAGTTAATTTCCAGGTTGTATCACTCATTACAAGCAGTCCTAGACCAGGGGTCTTCAAACTTGGCAACTTTAAGACTTGTGGACTTCAACTCCCAGAATTCCTCAGCCAGCCCTGAGGGCTGGCTGAGGAATTCTGGGAGTTGAAGTCCACTAGTCTTCAAACTTGGCAACTTTAAGACCCCTGTCCTAGACTTAGGACCGTAGCTGAGCCCAAAATTTATGTTGCTAAGCGAGGCAACATACTAGCTTCACCCCATTTTACCACCTTGCTTGCCAAAGTTGTTAAGTGAATCACTGCAGCTGTTAAGTTAGTAACCTGGTTGTTAAGTGAATCTGGCTTTCCCATTGACTTTGCTTGTCAGAAGGTCGCAAAAGGGGATCACGTGACCCCGGGACACTGTGACCGTCGTAAATATGAGTCAGTTGTCAAACGTCTGAATTTTGATCACGTGACTAAGAGGGATGCTGTAACGGTTATAAGTGTGAGAACCGGTCCTAGGTCACTTTTTCCAGTGCTGTTGTAACTTTGAACTGTCACTAAGTGAATAGTTGTAAGTTGGAAGGACTACCAGTATTTATATTTTTTAGGAAGAATCCTGCTGATACCAAAGATATAAATATTATAACAGCCTGAAACATGATATTATTTCATGCACATGGATAGTAGCTCTAAACGTCTTTTTTTTTTGGTGAGTTAATTTTTCGATAGTTCTTTTTTTGTTTACATCTTCTAGAAGTGTAAATTGCTCTTAGTAACCAAAGGATATGCACCCCAAAATAATGCTTTAATTATCCTTGCAGGTGGAAAACAGGTTGCAGTAATAATTGGCGATTACTAACAGCGGGCTGGCTGGCTGGCTGGCTGGTCTGTTCTTTTTTTTTGCAAGCAAATAAGGAACAAACCATGTTTTCGTGGCATCTGAGTAGGTGGCCTCCAAGCCCCACATCACAGCAGGTGGGGCTTATCCTACCTTGCCCCATTTTACTGTAGATAATGTAATATCCATTCTCATTAGTATTATGTAAAGCTTTCCTAGCTTTGTTCAGAGTACTACAAATGGTTTAAGTAAGAGCTGCTATTCTCCTGTAGGTTAGTCCAGGGCTTTTCAACCTTTTCACCCATTGTACCACTTTTAGGATATGGCAACATCCGAGTACCACCAGTCGCCTAGCAAGGTGTCAAAAATTTGATGACCCCCCCCCAAAAAGGGAAAAAAGCGATAAAGTACAGGTAGTCCTCGACTTACAACAGTTCGCTTAGTGACTGTTCAAAGTTACAACGGCACTGAAAAAAGTGCCCCCCAAGCCACAGCTGAGCAAGACACCTGCCTGCCCGCCCGGCGACACTCTTCCTCCTGTCCGAGGTTTTCATTGCTGTGAGCATTTCTGTTGAGGATTGGCAGCGGGGGTGGGGTGGGTGTTTGGTTTTTATTCCCCCCGTCTGCTGGGTGGTTGCAGCAGGTTTTGGTCACTTCACATGACCCTGGGACACTGTGACCGTCATAAACATGAATCAGTTGCCAAGCATCTGAATGTAAATCACAAGACCCTGGAGATGCTGCAACATTCCAGCTGATTGGCGCTTCTTCTGGGCTCAGCAGAAGCGCCAGGATCAGTGCTGCTTTCCAATTGATTGGTGCTTCTTCAGGGCTCAGCAGAAGCACCAGGATCAGCACCGAGCTCCAGCTGGAGCCTGGCGCTGATCCTGGCACTTCCGCTGAGCCCTGGCAGCCCTGCAGCTCCAGCCGTCTCTCGCTCAGGCTTGTGCGGTGCTGCCACCGGTTCAGCTCATTCCCCTTCCCCGCTACCACTTTTCTAGGATGGTCGCGTACCACCTGCCAGGTGCCAATGTACCACAGGTGGTACCCGTACCACTGGTTGAAAAGCCCTGGGTTAGTCCATTAATAGCATCTCATCACCAACGATGCCAAGAACGTGGAGAGGAGTGTGAGCAGAAGGATACTGTACTTCTGAAACAGGTGATCTCCTTCTAGATCAGGGAACAGGTGACTTTCTGGCCTTCTAGCAACTCTGCTTCACAAGCTCTCAGAGAATTTTTCCTTTTCTTCCTTACAAATGCCCAACTTGGGGGACAAAAAGATAATTTCTCTTCCCCCCCCCCCTCCTTTTTGAAAAACAAGATTAGGAGCTGATGAGCAAATTCAATAAATTATTCCCTATTTCACATTTAGTGGGATTATACTCATGCATCTTCCTGGAAGCATTTCAGAATGGCTTCAGGTATCCCTTATGCACCAGCGTAGACTTGGGCTGCGCAGACCCGGGTTCAAATCCCCGTCTCACTCTGCAGCTGATTGGGAGCCTTTGGCCAAATCCTTCTCTTTCAAGCCAGCCTTCCCTGCAGGGATAAAATTAGGAATGCCATTGCCAAGTAACCTGTATTTTATTACCATATTTGCTTTTATCTATTTTACCCTGAAATTAGATCTTGTATTTTATTTTTGTATTATATTATATATGGTTGTATGAGTAAACAGTTTATCTATCATCTATCTCTCATCTATCTATCTATCTATCTATCTATCTATCTATCTATCTATCTATCTATCTATCTATCTATCTATCTATCTATCTATCTATCTATCTATCTATCTATCTATCTCTAGCTAGTTATCTTGCTATCTATCATCTAGCAGTCTATCTATCCATCCATCCCTCTCTCATCACTATCTAGTTATCTATCTGTCTGTCTGTCTGTCTCTGTCTATCTATCTCTAGCTAGCTAGTTATCTTGCTATCATCTATCATCTAGCAGTCTGTCTATCTATCTATCTATCTATCTATCTATCTATCTATCTATCTATCTATCTATCTATCCATCCATCCATCCATCCATCCATCCATCATTCCATCCATCCACCTCTCCCTCATCACTCTCTATCTAGTTATCTATCAGTCTATCAGTCTAGCTAGCTAGCTAGTTAGTTATCTTGCTATCATCTATCATCTAGCTATCTATCCATTCATCTCTCTCTCTCTCTCTCTCTCTCTCTCTCTCTCTCTCTCTCTCTCTCTCTCT
>NW_015389673.1:109596-113587 GCF_001527695.2 Protobothrops mucrosquamatus
CTTCTTCCTCCTCCTCTTCCTCCTCCTCTTCCTCCTCTTCTTCCTCTTTCTTCTTCTACTTCATCTTTCTTTCTTTCTTTCTTTCTTTCCTTCCTTCCTTCTTTTCTTCTTCTTCATCATCCTTCTTCTTCCTCTTCCTCCTCTTCTTCCTCTTTCTTCTTCTTCCTCTTTCTTTCTTTCTTTCTTTCTTTCTTTCTTTCCTTCTTCTTTTTCTTCATCATCCTTCTTCATCATCCTTCTTCTTCCTCTTCCTCTTCCTCCTCTTCCTCCTCTTCTTCCTCTTTCATCTTCTTCATCTTTCTTTCTTTCCTTCCTTCTTCTTCATCATCCTTCCTCTTCCTTTTCCTCCTCTTCCTCCTCTTCTTCCTCTTTCTTCTTCTTCTTCATCTTTCTTTCTTTCTTTCTTTCTTTCTTTCTTTCTTTCTTCTTCTTCTTCTTCTTCTTCTTCTTCTTCTTCTTCTTCTTCTTCTTCTTCTTCTTCTTCTTCTTCTTCTTCTTCTTTCTTCTTCTTCTTCTCCTTCTCCTCCTCCTCCTCCTCCTTCTCCTTCTCATATTTGATTCACAGAACCGAAGGTGGCAGGCAGCTATTTCTGTATTGTGAGTTTGATGTTGATGCTTGTTCTCCTAACCCCCTTCCCCCAAAGGGAAGCAGATCTCCTTGTCACCTCGGATTAATCCCAGTTGTTGGTAACTAGATGAGAAATGCTGTTTTGTGCATACCTTTTTCTTTTTTTTTAAAGACAGCCAAATAAGTAGCAAGACCGGGGTGGGGGTGGGGGGATCACTAAAGGCGCTTCCCCCAAATGGTTGGAAAATGTGGCAGAAGTCTCTCGGAGTGACAGTTTTTTAATTTTTAAGTGTAGGAAGACAGTCAAGAGATGGCAGGCTTACCCAGATAAGGCCAATTCGGCAAGATTGAAAACAGTGCTGACTTCCACGTTTCTCTCCATACAATCAAATACCCTTTTTTCCCCTCTTACCCATGTAAGCAATGAAGCAAATGAAACTTTTCATGCCTTTATTTCCACCTGCGATGAACCTATAGCAGGCTGGCGAGTCGTTCTGTTTCCCGGCTTGGATGGAAGATGGGATTTGGGTTACCTAATTCAGAATGAAGTGATATTTAGAAGGTGACTTTAGGCAGCCGGCAAGATTTCAGGGCAGGGAAATGTTACAATGGTGTAGTCATTTAATTCAGTTGGTTTTGGGTTGATTGTTTCTCTATAAAGGGGTTCAACTTTTCATATTTGTAGTAGGTGTAAATGTGATAAAAAAAACCAGTATGATAATAATGGAAGTATGACCATAGGAGCAAATGAGCAGGTGGACTTTAGATTTAACTGCTGGTCTTGTGCTTTATGGTTCTTGAAGTTTAAAAGTTAACGTAGAAAATAAAAAAAAATAATATCAGCTAAAAATGGCTATAAAAACACGTTAAGTGCAAGAAACCATCCTTTCCCCTTTAATTTGCAACTCTCAGTGAACCTGACAATCAATTTGGTTATTATCATAATCCCTACTTTATTTGCATTTCTATCCTGCAAGTGTGAAACCGATATAATTTTACAGATAAAATTCCAGGTTTTTTTTCAAAAAGTGGCCAATGACATGTAACACATTTATCACGTATTATTATTATTTAAGATATAATCTACAATTCGATTTACAGTCTGGGACTGGTAAAAACTTAACAGTTCAGGTCCTAACCAAGGACCTAAGAGCTGTTAAGGCAAAATCTGAATAGATAGGCAGTTCCAAGTAAGGTAGGTTTTTTTTTTCAATATCAGAATATTCAGGTCTAATAAGTTCAATATTTCCATGTATCTAAGCAGCCCTTTGGGTTTTGCTTCAAGTGCTCCTATTACTATTGGTACAACCATTGATTTATTCCTCCACAATCTATCGTAACTTCAGATAAGTCAAGGACTACCTATAATGCAATCAATGTCTGTTATACAGGTAGTCCTCGACTTACAACCACAACTGAGCCCAACATTTCTGTTGTGGAGTGAGACAGTTGTTAAGTAACTTTTGCCCTGCCTTATGACCTCACTTGCTCCAGTTGTTAAATGAATCTCTGCAGTTGTTAAGTTAGCAACAAGGTTGTTAAGTGAATCTGACTTCCCCACTGACTTTGCTTGGAGGTCACAAAAGTCTCAGAAAGTCACAAAAGGGAACACTGCAACGGTCCTAAAGGTGAGCCAGTTGTCAAGCATCCGAATTTTAATGGGGATGCTGCAATGGTCGTCAGTGTGAAAGTTGGTCATAGGTCACTTCTTTCAGTGCCGTTGCGACTTCAAATGCTAGGCTGCATTAACAGAGGGATAGAATCAAGATCACGTGAAGTATTAATACCACTTTACAATGCCTTGGTAAGGCCACACTTGGAATACTGCATCCAGTTTTATTCACTACGATGTAAAAAAGATGTTGAGACTCTGGAAAGAGGGCAGAGAAGAGCAACAAAGATGATTAGGGGACGGGAGGCTAAAGCAAATGAGGAAAGGCTGCTGGAATTGGGTATGTCTACTTTAATGAAGAGAAGGACGAGGGGGGACATGATAGCAGTGTTCCAGTATCTCGGGGGCTGCCCCAAAGAAGAGGGAGTCAAGCTATTCTCCAAAGCGCCTGAGGGCAGGACAAGAAGCAATGGGTGGAAACTAATCAAGGAGAGAAGCAACCTGGAACTAAGGAGAAACTTCCTGACAGTTAGAACAAGTAACCAGTGGAACAACCTGCCTCCAGAAGCGGTGAATGCTCCAACACTGGAAGATTTTAAGAAGAGACTGGACAGCCATTTGTCCAAAATGGTATAGGGTTTCCTGCCTGAGCAGAGGGTTGGACTAGATGACCTCCAAGGTCCCTTCCAACTTTTTTATTATTATTATTATTATTATTATTATTATTATTATTATTATTATTATTACTACTACTACTACTACTATTAAAGAAACGGTTGTGAGTCAAGGACTACCTGTATACGGGTAAATGTATTATTAATCCCATTTAATAAGCCCATTTTATCCCAAGAAAAATGGGGAGTGGGATACACCACTTGTAAAAGTGAGCTGCAAAAGCTGCAGATTCGATTCAGTCAAAGTTCCTTTGATGGGAAGTTTGAAAAGGAGGGAGTGTCACAACACCAAGAGCCAGAGAATTGCTCTCTCGGGTCACACACCTTACAAAACAGGCTTCTGGGTTTTTATTTTCCTCCTTCCGTATTGTTTATTTCTACAGGAAAAACCCTGTCTCTTCTTTCCACAAGCCAGAGCAAAACTGTTCTCTGAACAGATGATTGTGGATGGATAAGTCCTCCTCTTTCCTTTTGTATTTATTCTCTCTAGTTTTATCCTGTCCTTTTTCAAAGAGTGCAGAGTACAGGTATTCAGTCCTCGACTTACAAAATTTGGATGCTTAGCCACTGGCGGGTATTTATGACGGCTGCAGGGTCCTGGAGTTATGTGATCACCTTTTGTGACTTTCTGACCGACAAAGTCAATGGGGACGCCAGATTCACTTAACACCCATGTTATCAACTTAACAAGTGCAGTGACTCGCTTAACAAGTGCCTGACACTTAGCAAAATAACGGAGTTGGAAGGGACCTTGGAGGTGTTCTAGCCCAGCCCCCTGCTCATGCAGGAGACCCTGTTCTTATTATTATAATTATAATTATTATTATTATTATTATAATTTAATTTATATACCGCCCTTCTCCCGCAGGACTCAGGGCGGTGCACAGCATATTAAAACAGTACAAATACAAAACATAAAAATACAAACCCCTGTTCTATTTTAGACAAGTGTTTGTCCAGTTCAGACAAGTGACTTTCTAAAGGAAAGGAAAGGAAAGGGAAATGGGGAAAGGAAAGGGAAGGAAAGAAAAGGGAAGGAAAGAAAAGAAAAGAAAAGGAAAGGGAAATGGGGAAAGGAAAGGGAAATGGGGAAGGGAAGGGAAGGGAAATGGGGAAAGGAAAGGGAAATGGGGAAAG
>NW_015389673.1:115553-119933 GCF_001527695.2 Protobothrops mucrosquamatus
CTGAGGAATTCTGGGAGTTGAAGTCCACAAGTCTTAAAGTTGCCAAGTTTGAAGACCCCTGTTGTAAGACCCCTGGTAAATAGAAAGATCCCTGGTAAATAGAAAATAGGCCGTAAAACCAATGCATAAGCTTTAAAGTTGGAAGAATATTGGTGAAGAGTCTGCTAATTGGCTATATGGAATGGTGCTCTCCTACAGATTGTGTTTTAGTGGTTTTAAACGATTTTAGTGTTAAATATTTTTTTTAATGATTTTATTGTTATTTTCGGATTGTTTTTCTACTTAGGTCAGAGGATTTTTAACCTTTTATGTCAGGGGGCTCCAAACATGGCAACTTTAAGACTTCTGAACTTCAACTCCCAGAATTCCTTAGCCAGTCATGCTGGTTGGGCAATTCTGGGAGTTGAAGTGCACAAGTTTTAAAGTTGCCAAGTTTGGAAATCCCTGTTATAAACATCCAGAGTCACAGCAGTGAGATAGGTGGCCATATAAATTTAATGAGATTAGATAGATAGATAGATAGATAGATAGATAGATAGATAGATAGATAGATAGATAGATAGATAGATAGATAGATAGGTAGGTAGGTAGGTAGGTAGGTAGGTAGGTAGGTAGGTAAGTAGACAGACAGACAGACAGACAGACGAGATGGATGAAATGGATAGATAGATGAATGGATAGCTAGATAGATGATAGATGGATAGATAGATGGATAGATAGATAAATGGATAGATAGATGGATGGAGAGATAAATAGATTGATTGATTGATGGATGAGATAGATAGATAGATAGATAGATAGATAGATAGATAGATGGATGGATGGATGGATGGATGGATGGATGGATGGATGGATGGATGGATGGATGGATAAAAATTAACTATAATTAAATCACATAATAAAAAAAAACATATTTCTTTTGGCTTTAACCAAACTGTACATTCCAGGAATTGTGGATTACTGAGTTCATTTTGATTCTATTTTCCATTTGTAAATTCAGGAAAGACTGAAAATATTCATAGAATGAATACCAGTCACAAGATTTAGTTTGGGGCCCAATTTAATATCTTGGGGAAGAATTCTCTTTGATTTCACTCCAGTTTAAAGGATTGCCTGTTTTTGTTATCTGACTTGATCCAAGTCCAGATTTCTGAATCTCACCGATGAGTATGGGAAAAACACAAACTGGGTTAATTATATTTACTTTCCACCCAGTGGATAGAATTTGTTAGAATATTAAAAAGCCGGAGGATAGTGGTGATAAATCTCTTGGGTTTTAGGTAAATCAGTGCAGAGAAAAACATTGTGGTGTTTTTAGACATTTGCTGATATTACTGTCCTTACAGCTGGAGTAAAGGCAAACAAATGTTAGAGAAAGAGATTGAAGGTGTTGTGTGAAAGGAGTCTTCACAAAATTGTGATTTTTATTAGTCACTGACCTCCTGGTTTTGGGATAGAGGAAAACTGGAATCATTAAAAACTGATTTTATAAAAGAAAAATAATGCAGCCTTTCAGAGACACATGTGAAAAATAGATTGTATTTTGAGCGGGATTAAATGGTTTTTCTGGAAAGATCATGCACTGAAACACGGATTTGATTTGGGCATTCTAAAAGTTCAACCGCCGATTCCTCATCTGTGGCATGAGACAAAAAGGATAAATTCAACTCTTTTAAGGAGAAGTTAATCCCCTTAACTCCTTTCTGCAGCTTAACCTTTTGCAGTTACATTATTGTTAATATTAAAATATTTATAGATTACTTTTCAGCCAGGATAGAATCATTCAGACTAAAACATATGAAGAATGGCTGCAGTACTTGGGCTTGGCTAGTCTAGAGAAAAGAAGAAATAAGGGTGACATGATAGCAGTATTCTAGTATTTGAGGGGCTGCCACAAAGAAGAGGGCATCAAACTATTCTCCAAAGCGCCAGAGGGCAGGACAAGAAACAATGGTTGGAAACTAACCAAAGAGAGAAGCAACCTGGAATTAAGGAGAAACTTCCTAACAGTGAGGACAATTAACCAATGCAACAGCTTGCCTTCAGAAATCGTGGGTGCTCCATCACTGGAGGTTTTTAAGAAGAGACTGGACAGTCACTTGTCTGAAATGGTATAGGTTCTCCTGCTTGAGCAGGGGGCTGGACTAGAAGACCTCCAAGGTCCCTTCCAGCTCTGTTCTATTTTGGGTTTTGATTTGGTGTTTCATGAGCTTCCCATGCATGCATCCAAAACTGTTTACAGAATATTTAAATATAAAATATTTCATTAAAATATTTTAATAGGATTTAGGATACTCTGGTGTAGTGTTTCTCCACCTCAACATCTTTAAAATGGCTGGGGGATTCCGAGAGTTGAAATGCACTCATTTTAAAGTTGATGAGGCCTAGAAAGTCTGCACTGGTATAAAATAAAGTTGTTANGGAGAAAGGAAAGGAAAAGGAAATGGAGAAAGGAAAGGGAAATTGAGAAAGGAAAGGAAAGGAAAAGGAAATGGGGAAAGGAAAGGGAAATGGAGAAAGGAAAGGAAAGGGAAATGGGGAATGAAAAGGAAAGGAGAAGGGAAGGAATTAAGGAAAGGGAAATGGGGAAGGAAAGGAAATGGAAATGGGGAAAGGGAGATGGGGAAAGGAAAGGAAAAGGAAAGAAAAGAAAGGAAAGGAGAAGGAAATGGAAGGGAAGGAAGTGAAAAGAAAGGAAAGGAATTAAGAAAGGAATTAAGGAAAGGGAAATGGGGAAAGGAAAAGGAAATGGGGAAAGGGAAAGGGAAGGAAAGGGAAAGGGAAGGAAAGTTCCAGCAAATGGCTTTACGGCAGCAAGAGAACAGATGTTTACTTTTCTTTCATGAGAACCTTCCATAATGACTTAAGAGATTTGCTATTATCTGCATCAGGAAATGACGCAGAAGGCGAGGGACTTGTTCTTTGTAGTCTGAACGAGTGGAAGGTGGGCAGTTTCAATTTGACGCTAAGCAGGAACTCCTCAATGCTACGAATCATTTTTGACTGAGCAAGGGGCTCCCTCAAGGAGCTGATGGGCTTCCCTTCCCTTGGAGATACTTCAAACCCTAAAGCAATGAATGGTTTGGATGAAGAGTCTCTTTTAAAGTCCTCTGGAGTCAGTTCTGCACTATTGTTCAAGATGGGTGGCTTACACAGGGACTGCAAACCACCATAGCAAAAAAAAAAAAAAAATATCCATCAGCAAAGTTAACTGTCTTACCTAAGCAATGTCCTTGCAAATGATGTAGAACTGCTTCAGTAATTCCCTACTTTGTTACAAATGTGTTCTTGCTCCATTTGCTAGCTCCTTTTTTTTAAAAAAAAAAAAAAATCTCCCAGCTGTCTCTTCAATCTTTTTTCTTCTCTGAGTTGTTTTTCCTCCCCAGCCCAACTTCTACATGGAGAGAAAAGGTAATTAATTTCCCAAGAACAGAAAAACAAACAAGGGTTTGTCTTACATTCATTGTTGACCTTTTCCCATCTGGTTGGTACCTCCTTGTTGGGTTGGATTTCATTTCCCATAGTTCCCATCCCCTCCCCCCAAAAAAAGTCATCAGTTGAGAATTATGGAACTGAAGTTTGATGTAGGAGATGGACTGGCTGAGCCTGGGGGTGGTGTCAAGAGAGGAATCAGCCTGGAGTTGTTAAGTTCCCATAAGTCCAACCCCTCTTGAATTCCAATAACTCTCGTCTAGTGCCAATTTAATGCTGACCATTAGTTGACTAGATTTTTCTGTACAGGTCTGAGTAATATACTTATTGTGTGGTTCTGATTTCCTCATGCCTGACACTTAACAAATTAACACAGTTGGAAGAGACCTTGGAGGTCTTCTACTCCAACCCCCTGCTCAAGCAGGAGACCCTATACCAGTGATGGCGAACCTTTTAGAGACCGAGTGCCCAAACTGCAACCCAAAACCCACTTATTTATCACCGGGTGCCAGATGGGTGTGGCCCACCGGGTGGGCATGGCTGTGGTGGTCATGGCAGACTGGGTGGGTGTGGCCAAGGTGGGCGTGATCACCTCGATGTTGCTTGTGGGGAGGGATGCCTGTGGGGGCCGGGCAGGGTTGGGGGAGATCCAGGGGGTCTCTGGCAGGTGGGGCAGAGGGCAGGAGGCTCATCCTGTGGGGTGAGGCGAGATAAGATGAGGCAGGGTGGGGAGGAGGGAAACCAGCTGACTGAGGAATTCTGGGAGTTGAAGTCCACAAGTCTTAAAGTTGCCAAGTTTGAAGACCCCTGTTGTAAGACCCCTGGTAAATAGAAAGATCCCTGGTAAATAGAAAATAGGCCGTAAAACCAATGCATAAGCTTTAAAGTTGGAAGAATATTGGTGAAGAGTCTGCTAATTGGCTATATGGAATGGTGCTCTCCTACAGA
>NW_015389673.1:122403-133707 GCF_001527695.2 Protobothrops mucrosquamatus
TGCATCCAAAACTGTTTACAGAATATTTAAATATAAAATATTTCATTAAAATATTTTAATAGGATTTAGGATACTCTGGTGTAGTGTTTCTCCACCTCAACATCTTTAAAATGGCTGGGGGATTCCGAGAGTTGAAATGCACTCATTTTAAAGTTGATGAGGCCTAGAAAGTCTGCACTGGTATAAAATAAAGTTGTTAATATTTTTTTTTCAGTATTTGGAAATGGGCAAACATCCAAGTTGCTGTTCGGATGTACAAAAGTTCAAAGGCTTCTCTGTGATAACTTATCACCACACAATTGATTTAAGCAAAAGATGGTGGTGGTAGAAATGGGATACAAAGAATAAGGCCAAAATGTATATCAACCATGGCAAAAAGGAACATTTTTGAGAATAAATGCGTCTTAAAGGTACCGGTGGAATAGCAGAGCAAAAAGTGCCATTTTGGCTAGCTTGGAAATTTTCATAATGGGAATTTCAACTGGGTGCCATACTGGAACTATGCCTACACACAAAGGATGTCATCCAAATGGCCCATTAAGCAGGTGTTAAAATTAAGGGGCTATGTTCGTGAACGATACGTGGAATCTAATGCAGTATTTTTTTTTAAAAAACAACACCAAAAAACCAAATGAAACATCTCCTCTTGGCAATGAGAAATAGCAGCTGCTATCTCCTCCTCTTCTTCCCCAATTTATTGTGAAAAATGAGAACTTATATCCTGAGATTAGTTGGAGCTGAGTCAGAGCAATGAATGAATGGTCTGTGACTGTGTGCATGTATTTATTTTATTTATTTTTATCCAGCTTTGTGTTTATTTTTAGATATTGGTTTAACGATGCTCTTTTGATGCGCACTGTTTGTAAATACCGAGGGTCTAATACATAAAATGACATGGATGCAGTAACTAGGAGTCAAGCTTGGCTTGAAGGCCGGCTCTTCAATTTTTGATGGTTGCCTACTGGAATACAACACGAAATTATCACACTCGTTAGCAGATGATGATACCCCTGTCTATGTTCAGAAGCTTTGTTGCATAAATATATTGACTCTGCGTGTTGCGCAATTTGCAAGAAATAAACCTGGTTCAACAACATGCCATGACAGGAATAAAGGGCTGGATATCCAGTCCAGTTCCCTCTTAAATTCCAGTGCGACAGAGGCAGATAGTCCTTCTGAGAGTGAATGGAAGCATAAAAAAATGACTATTATTTGTAAATGATAGGAAGCTCTGTTGTCCCTTTTGAGAAACAATTTTGGCCAGTGATGGCATTGTTTCATAAATCGCTGAAATCTGTTTGACCTGAAGTGAATATCATGCAAAAGAAATGCTAGTGGATATTATAGAAAACCGTTTCTCTCTTTTCAGTCTTCTTTCAATCTTCTTAATTATTATTTGCTCTTTCTTCATTTTCTTTCCTCTCCTCTCCTCTCCTCTCCTCTCCTTTCCTTTCCTTTCCTTTCCTTTCCTTTCCTTCTCTCCTCTCCTCTCCTCTCCTCTCCTCTCCTCTCCTTTCCTTTCCTTTCCTTTCCTTTCCTTTCCTTTCCTTCTNCGCCTAAAACATCATTTGCCTTTCTCCCTTATCAAGCAAGAAATGAAATTCTACCTGGTACTCCTTTATATAAAATCCAAAATGGCGGCTGTTATTGTTGAATCAAGGAACGAATCTGGTTTGCGGGGCGCAGATGTGCTGCTGTTGTCCAATTGTTATCAGAAACACAGTTGTCCTTTCTGATTGGATTCTGGAGAGACTTTATAGTTTAATGCTCCAAGAAAGTTCAGCGCCGAGACTTATGCTTAAAGTATCAGTGTTTGCTTTCTGCATAGAAATAAATATGCTCTCAAATTCACTTCATGTCCTGTAACTGTGTAGACACATCTATGCAATGTTGTTGGTAACAAGGCAGAAATGGTTAGTCACTGCTTAACAGAACAACAGAATAAAAGAGTTGGAAGGGACCTTGGAGGTCTTCTATTCCAACCCCCTGTCAAACAGGAAATTCTATCCCATTCCAGTGTCTTCTTAAAAGCCTCCAGTGATGGAGCACCCACAACTTCTGAAGGCAAGCTGTTCCACTGGTTGATTGTCCTCACTGTTAGGAAGTTTCTCCTTAATTCCAGGTTGCTTCTCTCCTTGATTAGTGTCCATCCGTTGCTTCTTGTCCTGCCTTCAGGTGCTTTGGAGAATAGATTGACCCCCTCTTCTTTTTGGCATCCCCTCAAATTTTGAAAGCTTGCTATTGTGGTGGAAAAACCACAATACTTATATCAGAAGACAAGACCACGAAGGGCTGGAGTACACAGTTTTATTTGCGCAAAGGTTCAGAGTATTCATATGACAAATTCTGAACACTGGGCTATTCCCAGCGTGTCATTCTTATACAGCTTGCCGCCCACGCATAACCTAATGGATGACTTCTTATCTACCTTTAACACGCTAAAAGAGGGAAGTTCACATCTTGAGACCACACACATAGGAAAAAGGGAAGTTGATACAATTGACAGAAAACCACACTGCTCTACACGGGTAATATCTTACACCATCTGAGCTCTTTGGTTGGCCATTTCTTGTAAAAGGTTTCTTCATGGAATTGCACACAGGTCATCACACACAGCCAGTTTATAATATTAGTTAATGCTTGCAAAACAACACTCCTGTTAATTAAAATATCTGCTTATAGTATTTTTCCATTTCTCTCAATGGTATTTCACCTCTGTCTCACTATCATGTCACCCCTAGTCCTTCTTTTCAGTAGACTAGACTTACTTAATTCCTGCAAGTCTAGTGCTTTTTTTTTTAGAGCCGTGGTGGCTCAGTGGTTAGAATGCAGTATTGCAGGCTAACTCTGCCCACTGCCAGGGGCTCGATCTTGGCCAGCTCATGGTTGAATCGGCCTTCCATCCTTCCGAGGTCGGGAAAATGAGTACCCAGATTGTTGCGGGCAAATATGCTGACTTCAGATAGTGCTGTAAAGCATTATGAAGCGGTATATAAGTCTACGTGCTATTGCTATTTTCCACTAAGTTTCGTCACACAGTCATCCAGATGTTCAGGCCGGATTTGGCATTTTTGTCCATCTATTGAGTCCCCTTTAGGAACCTGGGATAGGCAGATGTGGATGTTTAACACCATCAAAGGTTATTGTTGCAGGATATAAACTGTTTCTGAGTAAAGTTGCCTTCTACAAATTTTTTTTGCATAAATTATTGTTTATACCATCAACATACTTTAAAGTGTGTTTGCACATTTTTTAATTAGTTTTATTCATTTACAACACAAAATGTGAAAATACAGAAGCAAATAATAGAGAACAACAGTAGAAAAAGGTGTGAAGAAAGGGAGGGGAAGAAACAAAAGGCAATGACTTCTCTCTCTGTGTGTTGCAGTAGTTCTAGAATGGATTTCTTCCTGATATGTTTCCATCCATTATTTCTTGTCTTGACTTCAGGTGCTTTTGTGACAGTCCCTAAAATATTGGAAGACTGCTATCATGACAATCGTTTTTCATGTTTTAACCTCCAGTCCCCTAATCATCTTTGTTGCTCTTCTCTGCACTCTTTCCAGAGTCTCAGTAACTTTTTCAGAAGGGCCAGCTAAGGCAATATAGTTACTTGGCCTTGAGTTAATATTCAATACATACTCAGCCAGTTGGGACATCTTTGAAGAGCTATGTTTAGAACCAATCTTGTTTTGATACCGCCCTCTTCTTCTACAAGGTGGAAAAAATGAAGTACATACTGTTTATTTTTTTCAGAAGGAAGACAAATGAATGAAATAAGATAAATTGACAGCCCTCCTCTCGCCTTCTAACTTTTAATTTATTTTATTCTTGTTTGTGTCTGGCTCTTCTCATTGATTTTTAAAATATTTTTATGGGTTTCAGCTTTTATATTTTTAACTGTACACTTGCCAGAGTTACTCTGTGAATAAGATGCATGGAGGAGGAGGGGGGAGAGGAAGAAGAAGAAAGGAGGAGGAGGAGGAGGAGGAGGAGGAGGAGGAGGAGGAGGAGGAGAAGAAGAAGAAGAAGAAGAAGAAGAAGAAGAAGAAGAAGAAGAAGAAGAAGAAGAAGAAGAAGAAGAAGAAGAAGAAGAAGAAGAAGAAGAAGAAGAAGAAGAAGAAGAAGAAGAAGAAGAAGAAGAAATAATTTAAGTTGTGCAGGTGGCTTCATCTAGTTTGAACTCTGGATGAGATTCTACTTCTATTTTTTTTTTTAAAAAAAGGCTTTTCTTTGTCCACCCATTCATGAAAGGGTCTCATAATAGGTATGAAAAGTTATGTTATTACATACGGGAGAGAATTCAGCTATAGCTCCAAGTCTTATTTCATGTCTCTATTTTTGCTGTTTGGAGAGACACATTTTCAAAAAATCTGTAATTGCCCAAAGATCAAGGCTACCTAAAAAGAAACGTTAGTTGAAAAAAAAAATGAAATAAAGTTTTAAAAACACACCTCTCTTTTTCATCTCCGTATTCAGATCCTTTTGTAGCTGATGCATTTTATCAATTATGCCCCTTGATGCCATCCGTGGCCTCCTTCAAAAACTTCATCGGGACTTCTCAGCGAGGTGCCAATTTTTTCTCTCCCTCTGTTTTGCAAGAGAGGGTAAGAGTTCAAAGATGATTGGGGAAGAAAACAGAAAAATAAAACCAGAAGGATTTGACTATCACTTCAAGGGAAATATGCTAATATCCACATCTTAATTATTGCACCTCAGTCAACACTTAATACGCCCACCGCACTTTTTTTGCATAAGCCAAACACTTTGTTCCGTTTCCCATTTCAACATTTTATCGGAAAATCTCTTTTGTGTTGAGGTGGGTCTCGGTTGTGTCATTTCGCCTTCAGCCAAATCACAATTAAAAATAAGGCTTTCTTCTCCCCGTCTCTCCTCCCCTCCCCTCCCCAAATCTGAAATGAGGGTGCAATTTGCTTTCTTCCCGCCTTAACGTAGAAGCTGCCAAATTTTTACACTTGCAACAATCCACGGATGGTAATAAAAATAGCAAAAGAATGGATCAGATAAATGAGGTTGGCCAGAAAGCATACAGAAGTTGAACAGAACAGAATAACAGAGTTGGAAGGGACCTTGGAGGTCATCTAGTCCAACCCCCTGCTCAAGCAGGAAACCCTACACCATTTCAGACAAATGGCTGTCCAATCTCTTCTTGAAAACCTCCAGTGTTGGAGCATCCACAACTTCTGGAGGCAAGTTGTTCCACAGATTAATTCTTAATTATTCTCACTGCCAAGAAATTTCTCTTTAGTTCTAGGTTGGGTCTCTCCTTGATTAGTTTCCATCCGTTGCTTCTTCTTCTGCCTTCAGGTGCTTTGGAGAATAAGTTGACCCCTTCTTCTTTGTGGCAGCCCCTCAAATATTGGAACGCTGCTATCATGTCACCCCTTGTCCTTCTTTTCATTTAAACTAGACATACCCAATTCCAGCAACCGTTCCTTATATGTTTTAGCCTCCAGTCCTCTAATTATCTTTGTTGTTCTTCTCTGCACAAGTCCTTGGCTTACAACTATTTGTTTAATGACCGGTGAAAGTTACAATGGCACTGAAAAAAGTGACTTGTGAGCGGTTTTTATACCTACGAACATTGCAGCGTCCCTATGTTCATGTGGTCAAAATTTGGATGCTTGGCATTGTGGGAAGTCAGCCTCCCCCAGAGAAGGAAATATTAAAAGGGGAGAATATTATATTTCCTCAAAGGATCTTAAAGAGGCAGAAAAGCATGCCTAGTTTTTCTTAATAGCCCCAAGTCTCCCTCCCCCAAGCAGAAACCAGCTCTGTAGAAATGCAGATGTAATAATCCATTCAGGAAGGTTGGAGACCCCCAGCTAGAAGCTTAGGAAGACAACGACTCTTAAAATCTACATACCTCACTCAAACAGGACATAATAGGATTAACCCACAGATGCCAAAGGGGCGCACACAGATTCAGGTCAAAGTACATGACTACAGGAAATACAAAGCCTCAAACAGGAACAGGAAACAACCTCAAGAGCCCCAGATGGTATATAAACCTACTCCCTACATGTGCTCGCTCTCTTTTCTTCCAGAGCCATCTCTCTGTCTGGCTCTCCTCTTCAATAAACGACAACCTTCTTTCTAAAGCAGTCGCCGTGTCGTTTATTCCTGGCTTGGACTGGACCCTGATGAAGACTTTCCCTTCAACAGCATCTGGTTCATATTTATGACGGTTGCAATGTCCCGGGACCTTCTTACAAGTCAATGAGGAAGCCAGATTCACTTAACAACCGTGTTACTAATGTAACAGCTGCAGTGATTTTCCCTTTCTGTGGCAAGAAAGGTTGAGAAATGGGGCAAAACTCACTTAACAACTGTCTTGCTTAGCAACAAAAATTTTGGACTCAATTGTGTTCGTAAGTTGAGTCTACAAATTTTAAGTAAAAGAATAGAAATATAGCAAGGACAATAGCAACAAAATCTTGAGAAGCTGCACTTTGGAACAGCGGAAGATATTTCTTGTTTAGCTTTATTACATTTAAAAAAAATAAAAATAAAATACAAACTAACCTTAAAGGAAAAGACACGAGGGAATAAAATGGAAAAGTTGGAAAGGGAATAAAAAAAAATACACAAAACAAATATATAAAGGAAATGACCTCAACTTTTTTTCAGTACAGAGACAATGATAAAACAGAACAATCTCTACGTTTAAG
The DNA here is from genome assembly GCF_001527695.2 of Protobothrops mucrosquamatus. Classification (NCBI taxonomy): domain Eukaryota; kingdom Metazoa; phylum Chordata; class Lepidosauria; order Squamata; family Viperidae; genus Protobothrops; species Protobothrops mucrosquamatus. Next base: position 129,096 of record NW_015389673.1, read on the forward strand.
TAAATAATATCAATAGCTAAAGAATTTTTAAAAGATTAATAACCAATATTTAGAAAGTCAATATTCTTCGTTTAATATAAAACATCTATTAACTGTACATACATAGATCATAGCCATCTATTTAATAAGCCACAATATTTCTCTAGTCAGATCAAATCTAATCCTCAAATCCCAAAGTCCAAACTTCATTTTTTCTCCTTTTCCTGTAGGAAATCTAACAGAGGTCTTCAAGCCACAAGAAATACAGTCAAATTGTTATCAATAACCAAATAGTGCAATTTGTCATCTCAGCTAGCTTTGAGAAAATACGTTTTTGCCCGTCATTTTTTTATATATATACTCAACATTATGCCCCCACTCCATCGTTTTTTCCTCTCTGGGAGACAACCATATATCATTGTTAGATTAATTTGAGGGTAACATGTCATCGTTGCCTAACTTGTCAAAAGCCTGAACTGCCTTAGGTGGCCACAGCATATCTTTGACTCATATGTTTGCATGGTGAGTCATTTTTATATGCCACGCTGTCTCAGAGCAACTCTATGGCAAAAATAATAGTAATAATAATAAAAAAAAACCTTTAGCTTTGTATACTCTCATCACGTAGGTTTGTTTGGGCAATTGGCTGAGTAGGAGGCTATCCGCAAAAAATCTGGATTATTTTAGCTCGGGTTTGGGCCGTTTCCCTTGCCCTAGGACAGGGGTCTTCAAACTTGGCCCTTTTATGACTTGTGGACTTCAACTCCCAGAATTCCTCAGCCAGGCATGCTGGCTGAGGAATTCTGGGAGTTGAAGTCCACAAGTCATAAAAGGGCCAAGTTTGAAGATCCCTGCCCTAGGATGTATTAAAAGTTTTGTGCTGAGCGAAAAGAGCCTTTGGTATGCTGATATTTATTTCTTGGTTTATTTTATTTGTATTCCACCTTTATTATTTTCATAAAGTACTCAAGGGGGTGAGCATATTTGGGCTGAAAGAAAGTGAGTGGCCCAAAGTCACCCAGCTGGCTTTCATGCCTAAGGTGGGACTAGAACTCACAGTCTCCCGGTGATTGATCCGGAGTCAACCAGCTGCCATTCATGCCTAAGGCGGGACTAAAACTCACTATCTACTGCTGATTGGCCCAAAGTCCCACAGCTGGCTTTCATACCTAAAGTGGGGTGGGACTAGAACTCACAGTCTCCCGGTAATTGGTCCAGAGTCAGCCAGCCAATTTTCATGCCTAAGGCGGGATTAGAACTTGCCATCTCCTAGTGATTGGCCCAAAGTCATCCAGCTGCCACTCATGCCTAAGGCGGGACTAAAACTCATCATCTACTGATGATTGGCCGAAGTCCCACAGCCGACTTTCATGCCTAAGGCAGGACTAGAACTGATTGTCTTCTGGTGATTAGCCCAAAGTCACCCAGCTGGCTTTCATGCCTAAGGTGGGACTAGAACTCATAGTCTCCCAGTGATTGGTCCAGAGTCAACCAGCTGCCATTCATGCCTAAGGCGGGACTAAAACTCACCATCTACTGCTGATTGGCCCAAAGTCCCACAGCTGGCTTTCATGCCTAAGGGGGTGGGACTAGAACTCACAGTCTCCTGGCTATCATCTACCTAGAGACCATTTAAATCTGGATCCTACCATTACCTGATTTAAGTTTAATTCAAAGTTCAGGTTTGATGTCTACCAATCCTAGCCCTGGATCATAGCAGTATGTATTCATATTAGCAGAGCAGATGCATTTCGATAGCCATTTTAGTTGGAAATTACTGTTAGGCGTCTCACTGTGTGTAGTATGTGTATCTAAGACTATGCAACTTCTACAACTAATTACTCTCGCTGCTGTAACTTCCAATTGGTTTTTTTTAGGGCATCTCCACGTAGAACATCTTGCAATAATTCAAATTATTTCCTGGAGTATTGATCCAGGAATTATTCAATAATGATTCAATTATTGCTGATCAATAATGCTTAGCGATTGAGGTGAGGGTGCCTGTGAGTACGTAAGCCCTCTGAGCCAGGAACAAGTCATTTGTGCGTCTACACTCCAAATATAATTTTCTTATTGCCAATCTGTACAATTTTAATAATCCTAGTTCTCCCACATGGCTGCTTAATAGCACAATGATGTCATATAAGACAATGGCAAAGTTATGTCACCTGTGTTGAAAAATGTTTCCTCAAGCCAAGTAGTCAGTTGGATGTCTAGTTAGCCTAATAGCTTTATTTTACAGTAATGGGTGATAAAAAGCATTTGTGAATTAGGAGCGGGCAATATAAATCATCCTGCTTTGTTTCCTTATCTATTTGCGTCACCCCCATGCACCCACATAAAGGCATATACACCGTCTTGTCATTTTGAACTTCCTACAGTAATGATTTGTTTCCTCTCACTGTGAAAGAAAGCTAGCCAGAAGACTTGTGTGTCTCCAGGGCATAATTTTTAAAATGCTTCCTGAAGCACATGACTAATTACTCCAGGATTACAGCTTTTCTTTGTTGCTGAAATTTAAATAATGTGGGGGTTTTTTTTTCAGAGAAGGAAAAAAATAACGGGGGACAAAATATGAATTCAAAATGCTTTTTATTCTAAAACAGACATGTCAAACTCACGACGTCACTTGACGTCGCACGAAGTATTGGGACTGTTTTGCCATTGCCGGCAAGGGGGTGGGCGCAGGTTCTGCATAATGCGTCTGGCCCGTGGGCCGGCAGTTTGACACCCCTGTTCTAGAAGGTTCTCTCCCCATAATGTACTCTTGAACAGTGTTTGTCAACTTTGGCAACTTTAAGATGTCTAGACTTCAACTCCCAGAATTCCCCAGCCAAACATGCTTTTCTTGGGGCCATGCCTTGTATACATGTCTTTCCTCATCTGGTGCTCTATAAATGACTACAACTCCCAGAATTCATAGCCCTGGCAGTTTAGCTAACAACCTCCTCATGGATATCTGGATATTCTGGGGGAGTTGAAGCCCCAATATATCTAGAAGAAGCCAGGTTGAGTTACTTCAATCACTGGTCCATAGAAAGCCTGGTACTATCTTTTTTTTCAGCACTGACTTTTTAAATATATGTTGTTCAGCACATTTTTTCAAACAGTGCCCTGTTTCAAGCTCTGGCCTCATTGCAGATGCCAAAGTCTTGAGGCAATGCATGTATTCTCTTACCTGAATTATGATTTCTTACAAATGTTGGGGTTTGATAGATCTTTTCCTGGACAATTTGGGACATCCAGAACAATTCAGATTGATTGTCCCAGTCCTTTATAACCAGCTTGTAATACAGTTAGCATTCAGATGCCTATTATTATTTTTTTAGGAATAAAACATTCCTTGAGAGAGCCATTTGATGTAATGGTTAAGGCACCATGCTAGAAACTGAGAGACAGTGAGTTGTTGTCCCAGTTTGGGCACAAAGCCAGCTGGGTGACCTGGATCAATCACCTTCAGCCCTAGGATGGAGGCAATGGCAAACCATGTGGGAAAAACCTTGCCAAGAAAGCTTCATGGACTGGTCCAGGTAGCTGCCAGGAGTCAACACTGAATTGAAGGCATAAAAATTAAAATGAGTGGAGTGGAGTGGAGTGGAGTGGAGGTGGAGTGGAGTGGAGTGGAGTGGAGTGGAGTGGAAGAGAAGAGAAGAGAAAAGAGAAGAGAAGAGAAGAGAAGAGAAGAGAAGAGAAGAGAAGAGAAGAGAAGAGAAGAGAAGAGAAGAGAAGAGAGAATGGAATGGAATGGAATGGAATGGAATGGAATGGAATGGAATAGAATAGAATAGAATAGAATAGAATAGAATAGAATAGAATCTGGAAGGGACCTTGGAGGTCTTCTAGTCCAGCTCCCTGCTCAAGCAGGAGAACCTATACTATTTTAGACAAGTAACTGTTTAGTCTCTTCTTAAAAATCTCCAGTGATGGAGCGCCCACAATTTCTGGAGGCAAGCTGTTCCACTGGTTGATTGTCCTCACTGTCGGGAAGTTTCTCCTTAATTCCAGGTTGCTTCTCTCTTTGGTCAGTTTCCAACCATTGTTTCTCATCCTTCCCTCTGGTGCTTTGGTGAACAACCTAATGCTGGGAAAGATTGAGGGCAATAGAAGAAGGGGACGACAGAGAATGAGGTGGCTGGATGGAGTCACTGAAACAGTAGGCATGAACTTAAATGGACTCCAGAAGATGGTAGAGGACAGGAAGGCCTGGAGGAACGTTGTCCATGGGATCGCGATGGGTTAGACACGACTTCGCAACTAACGACAACAAAGTCGAGGGTTGCCTGCACTGGTAACAAAATGCAGAAAAGAGAGGCAATGGAAAAGGAATCTGTCAGGGTCTGTGGTTTCTACTGTCAGTATTATGCCTTGGCAATAATAAGGAATTGAATAATGGAAGACGGAGAGCTAAATTAGGACTCTGGAGGACAGAAACCTATCCAAGCTTATTTTTTTCACGTTCAATTTAAAATAAAAAATAAAAAAAATCTGATATTGCATTTTGAAAACACATAAATGTATAAATGCATGTCCTTTACCTCTGCTTCTCCTTCAATGTTGCCATCCAGCTTTCCAATAAAAATGCACATAGAGCAGTATATGTTAGAACAAAGTGCACTCAGAATTTAATGAGAAG
>NW_015389673.1:135157-159485 GCF_001527695.2 Protobothrops mucrosquamatus
TCAGCCAGACAGTGCCGGCTGGCGACCCCCAGGGGGAGGGCCTTCTCGGTGGGAGCCCCCACCCTCTGGAACGAACTACCCCCAGAGATCCGGGTGATCCCGGATCTCCCCTCCTTCCGCCGCGCCCTAAAGACATGGCTTTTCCAACAAGCGGGATTGGCCTAGGGAATTTTAGTGGGGTTTTTAAGGGTAATTTTAAACGACTAGGCCTTTACAAATATTTTCTTTTAATCTGGTTTTAATATTGATATTTGTTGTAATGTTGTTTTATAAGGCTGTCAGCCGCCCTGAGTCCGGTGAGGAGAAGGGCGGGATACAAATCAAATAAATAAATAAATAAATAAATAAATAAAGTTGCCAAGATTGGAGAGCCCTGCTCTAGAGAACAGATTTCCTGAATTTTCATCAGCAACTGTGGCTGGCATCTTCAGAGATAAGGTGTTTTTTATGCACAGTCGATTGAACAAGGACGGACGGGGGATCCCGTCTTTATAGCCAGGTAACATCTGATTGGCTTTTAACCAAGTTGTTTCTGTTTGGTACAGGTTGGTGAGGGCCTGTTGTCGCACCCAAGCCCAGATATGACATAGCAAAATCCAATTGAGTCCAACACTTTATTTGAATCAGAATCAGAATAGAGTTGGAAGGGACTTTGGAGGTCTTCTTGTCCAACCCCTGCTCAAGCAGGAGATGCTATAAAATTTGATACAAGTTTCTGTCCAGTCTCTTCTTAAAAATCTCCAGTGTTGGAGCATTCACAGCTTCTGAAGGCAAGTTGTTCCACTGGTTGATTGTTCTCAATGTTGGGAAGTTTCTCCTTATTTCCAGGTTGATTCTCTCCTTGATTAGTTTCCATCCATTGTTTCTTGTCCTGCCTTCTGGTACTTTAGAAAATAAATTGACCCCCTTCCTCCTTGTGGCAGCCTTTCAAATTCTTGAATACTGCTATCATGTCCCCCCTAGTCCTTCTTTTCTCTTTGCTTGCACCTAATGGACAGAATCTTGCCGAAGTAAAGCTAAGAGAATATTTATAGCTCAGACTTGAACTGAGGGATCCTTGGTGTTCTCTGAGTTTGCTTGCTTTCTTGCAGATATTTCATTATCAAATCATCAGCATTAAATCATTCATTATCAGCATCAGCATCAGCAACGTTGTCACAATACTCCCATCAACATTGATAGGGCAAGCTATTTGCATATAAACAGAGAGCAGACTCCACTCCCTTCAAGCACTGATGATGTTATCTAGAGTAGTTGGGTAGTGTCTAAAAAGGTGAGATCATAGCAACTGGACCAAAGTTTATTAACAGAATAATAGAGTTGGAAGGAACCTTGGAGATCTTCTAGTCCCTACTCAGGCAGGAAACCCTATACCAGTGGTTCTCAACCTACGGGTCGCGACCCCATTTGGGGTCGATCGACCATTTCACGGGGGTCGCCAAGCAAGGCTGTCCGCCATTTTTTTCCCTTTTCCGGCTGGTGCCTTACCTCCCTTGAGCTGGGCCAGCTGGTGGTCGGCCTGCTCCATCTCTGCTGCTTGCCAGCTACGCCTCGGCCGGCACAGGGGGCGGAACCACGCATGCGCGGCGCTCCCGGGCAGGGAAAGTCCTCGACTTACGACCGGGTGGGTAGTCCTCGACTTACAACCGGTTTAGTCCTTGACTTACAACCGGTTTAGTCCTCGACTTACGACCGGTTGGGGGTCGCGGCATTAAAAAGGTTGAGAACCACTGCCCTATACCATTTCAGACAAATGGTTATCCAATGTCTTCTTAAAAACTTCCAAAGGCAGGACAAGAAGCAACGGATGGAAACTAATCAAGGAGAGAAGCAACCTAGAACTAAGTCAGAGTTCCTGACAGAACAATTAACCCAGACATGTCAAACACAAGGCCCGGGGGCCGGATGCGGCCCGCGAAGTGGTTTCATGTGGCCCACGAAGCCATCTTGGAAACAGTGAGGGAACAGCCCCCGCTGCCTTGGCCCTGGCCCAGGCCGGCCGGGAGCCAATGTACAATTTTGTGGTGGCCATCTATGCTGAAATGCATTCAGTCAAGGCCATCTGGAAACAGCGAGGAACCAGCCCCTGCCACGTCGGCCCCACCCCCTGGGTGCATGCTGGGAAGGTGTCACTCTTTGTGAAGAATGAAGAAATGCTACATCGCCTGGAAGTGGCCAGCAAATGGCCCTCGCCTACTTCACATATCCGGCTTGATGGGCTCTGCCCTGGTCCCACCCCTTTCTGCCAGAGACCCTCAGATCTGTCCCACTCCTGCCCAGGTCCCCATAGGCACCCTTGACGCAAATGATGTAGAGCTGGCCACGCCCACCCAGTAGGCCACACCCACTCCATCCACGCCCACCCAGTAGCCCCCCACCCACCCACCCCTACCCCGAGGGCAACCGCAATGCTGATGCGACCCTCAATGAAATTGAGTTTGACACCCCTGAATTCACCAGTGGAGCAACCTGCCTCCAGAAGCGGTGAATGCTCCAACACTGGAAGTTTTTAAGAAGAGACTGGACAGCCATTTGTCTGAAATGGTAGAGGGTTTCCTGCCTGAGCAGGGGGTTGGATTAGATGACCTCCAAAGTCCCTTCCAACTTTATTATTATTGTGGTTGTTGTTGTTATTACCTCCAAGATCCCTTCCAATTCTGTTATTCTATTATATTCTAAGTTGGCTAGAGCTGGATTTGGGGGGCTACTCATAGTGACTTCGTCAATTTGCCCAGAATGAAGCAGTGGTAAAACTGTTTGAGGACATCCTCAGGGGAGATTTCTTTGGCACGTAGTAACGTCTTCTTGATTGGCACATTGAAACTGACCATTTCTTCGCCTTGGGTATTTTTGTACCAGTGTGCTTCTTCATACTGATAGTGAGTTTGTACAATGTTCTAAAAGAGACAGGTAGCTGGTTGTTTGCATCTAAAAATTTTATTTGCTTGTTAATTTCTTTATTGAATTTATCTTTATGGCAATCAGGGAGGCTCTCTGTGGTTTCCAGAACCCATTAATGCAAAATAATAAAGTATCTACTGTACGAGCAACAAAACAGTGCTATAATAAATGAAACATAGCATAAAATATCCAGTGCTGTAACAGATGATATCGGCTTATATATTAAAAATTTTCAGAATAAAAAACCCCCTGCATTTTCTGTGCAACCCAGTCCAAATTGCTTTTCCTTTTGTCTTATTTCTGCTTTGCAGAATTGCATTTTTACATGGTATTAGAATAGTAAGGGGTTGACTTTTCTTCTGTGCTAGCACCAAGTACTGTTTGTGTAAACGGTAGAGCATAGAACGTAGAATAACAGAGTTGGAAGGGACCTTGGAGGTCTTCTAGTCCAACCCCCTGCTTGAGCAGGAGACCCTATACCAGTGATGGCGAACCTTTTAGAGACCGAGTGCCCAAACTGCAACCCAAAACCCACTTATGTATCGTCAGGTGCTGGGTGGATGTGGCTCATTGGGTGGGCATGGCCCATATGGTGGGCGTGGCTGCGGTGGTAATGGCAGACTGGGTGGGACTAAAAAGTTCAATCAATCAATTCCAACTTTGCGAGATCTTTTTTTTCACACGAGAAGTTGCAATTGATTGATTGAACTTTTTTTTTTTGCACACGGCGGTGGAGGCTTAAAGCGAAAAGGTTTTATAAAACCCAGCTGAAGGCCTAGGACTGGGGCGACGGCGCGCGCACCCACAGAGAGGGCTCTGAGTGCCACCTGTGGCATGCGTGCCATAGGTTCTCCACCACGGCCCTATACCATTTCAGACAAATGGTTGTCCAGTCTCTTTTTGAAAGTTTCCAGTGATGGAGCACCCACAACTTCTGATGGCAAGATATTCCATTGTTTGATTGCTCCCACCATTCGGAAATTTCTCCTTAGTTCTAGCTTGCTTCTTTCCTTGTTTAATGACCATTAAAAGATATAACGGCACTGAAAAAAGTAACTTACAACCAATCACACTTACAATCGTCACGACATCCCCAAAGTCATATGATCAAAATTTGGGCTCATGGCAACCAGCATGTTTTGCGACCTTCACAGCTGAATAATAATAATAATAATAATAATAATAATAATAATAATAATAATAATAATAATAATAATAATAATAATAATAATAATAATAATAGCAACAATATAATAATAATAATAATAATAATAATAATAATAATAATAATAATAATAATAATAATAATAATAATAATAATAATAATAATAATGTTAGAAAGGGACCTTGGAGGTCATCTAGTCCAACCCCCTGCTCAAGCAGGAAGCCCTTATACCATTTCAGACAAATGGCTGAAATGCTTCCGACAAGCAAAGTCAATGAGGGAAGCTGGATTCACTTAAGGACTGCACGATTCACTTAACAACGGCAGGGATTCCTTTAAAAATTGGGTTTGACTCACTTAACAACCGCCTTGCCTAGCAACGGAAATCCTGGTTTCCATTGTGGTCGTAAGTCAAGGACTACCTGCATGCTGTTTCAGCCATTGCCTCCTAACGACTTTCCAATACAAGAAAACGAGGAGAGGAATTGTTGAAGCAATCATTTCAAATATTGGTGCCTTCTAGAACTGTCTATGGAGATTCTCAGTCATCCAGGTCATAGTTATCCCAAAGGTGCTTTTTCACGAGTCAACTGGACTTTCTTGTTTTTCTTTGAAGACGTTTCGCTTCTCATCCAAGAAGCTTCTTCAGCTCTGACTGGATGGTGGGGAGTGGAAGGATTTATACTCCTTGCAGACAGCTGGTCATTTGCCTTCTTTTAGAGAGTCGTTGAGGCCACTTGGAGGTTTATCTGTGTCCTCAGGGTCACCTGAGTGCTGCAAATGGGTGTGGAGCCTTCTTGGATAAACCTCCAGGTGGCCTCAACGACCCTCTAAAAGAACGCAAATGACCAGCTGTCTGCAAGGAGTATAAATCCTTCCATTCCCCACCCTCCAGTCAGAGCTGAAGAAGCTTCTTGGATGAGAAGAGAAACGCCTTCAAAGAAAAACAAGAAAGTCCAGTTGCCTCCTGAAAAAAAGCACCTTTGGGATTCTAGATGTGTCAGATTCCAGTTACCCTAATTCTGAGAAAATGTACCGTTGCTTGCCTGGCTCTCTGCTGATTTTGTGGGACAAGTGATAAGTTGGAAGATAGATCTCAACAGGTGCTGCCTTTTGAACCATTTTTAAGGCCCATCTGCCGTAGCTTGCAAAAAAAAAAAAAACCTAGCAAGGAGCCATATTGAATATACCGTGCCCTTATGCTGCTCTAAACTTGATGAAACCATCGTGAAATTGGTGCCGTTGTTCTGCAGAAGTTCCAGAATGGATCAACAATCTGGTTCAAATGGCTGTTTCAGTACGCAAAGTTCCTCTGAGTTTCTTTGTCTCTGTTTCTCTGCCTTTTTCCTCTCTCTCTCTCTCTCTCTGTCAACTTTTAATATTACAGGAAGCCAACTGTCCTTATCTGCCATTGTAATGATGTTAAGCACTGTAAGATGTTCTTTGGTTTTAATAGAAATCAGCCAGCAGCATTACTGGACAGTACTTTTTTTTTTTTTTTTTAGCAAGCTTCGTTTCTCATTTAGAAACCTAGAACTAGGTGTGCTTTTTTTTTAATAAAAAAAATAGAAATGTTGACAGAGAGAACTACTATTAGGGAGCAAGTGGCTCAATCAGGTTATGTCTAAGCGGGACCATCGACGTCCAGAAGAGAACAGATGGGAAAATATGTGATCAAATCTTCTAGTATCTGTAATTTCAATTGAAAAAATGCTATGTACTTTCTCTGTTCTCAATTATAGCAGGGGATCAAGAGAAGAGAAGATTTAACCTATATATTATTTTTCCTATCTACATTCCCCCCCCCCCAAATCTGCCATTTGTTATCCTGAAGAGAGAGAGAGACAGAGAGAAAATACTTCTTGTCCTAGAATTTCTCCAGTTCACATTGGCCTTTTTCAAAGAACACCCAGATTTGCAGCTTATTCTATTTTAATTCTGATCTTGCAATATCACTGTGGACCCGGTAAAAATGTTGGTCACATACTGAAGTGCTAATGGAAATATCAAGGCATTTCAGAATGCTGTTATTGCACTTTAAAATGTGCAAAGACGGGTTGAAGAATATCTTATATAAACGTCTTGGCTACTTGTTTTTCTAGGGTGAGAAGATTTAAAAGGCTATCGACTATTTTTTAATTATTATTTTATGGCAACCAATAGAAACATACCTGCAAGACCTCATTCATTTTACTAAGGGATGGCTTGTTTATCTATATTTTTTTTAAAATTAATCAGTAGAGTATCTCTCTCTTATCTATCTATATCTCTATCATCTATCATCTGTCTCTATCTATCTATGCCTGCCCATCCATCTGTCCATCCATCCATCCTTCAAATCAGTGTAGACTCTAGGTGGCTGCATAGACTAATCCCTTTAGTTTTCTTGGTAAGGGTTTTCAAAAGTGGTTTCCCGTTGTCTCCTCCGTAGGCCGAGAGACGGTGAGGTCACCTAGCTGGTGTTATATCTAAAGTGGGACTACAACTCACAGTCTCCCGGTTCTTAGCCTGGTGCCTTAAACCAGGGCTTTTCAACCTTTTCACCCATTGTACCACTTTTAGGATATGGCAACATCCAAGTACCACCAGTCGCCTAGCAAGGTGTCAAAAACTTGATGACCCCCCCCAAAAGGAAAAAAGTGATAAAGTACAGGTAGTCCTCGACTTACAACAGTTCGCTTAGTGACTGTTTGAAGTTACAATGGCAGCGCTCTTCCTCCTGTCCAAGGTTTTCATTGTTGTGAGCATTTCTCTTGAGGATTGGCAGTGGGGGTGGGTGGGGAGTGTTTGGTTTTTATTCCCCCCCGTCTGCTGGGTGGTTGCAGCAGGTTTTGGTCACTTCACATGACCCTGGGACACTGTGACTGTCATAAATATGAATCAGTTGCCAAGCATCTGAATGTAAATCACAAGACCCTGGAGATGCTGCAACATTCCAGCTGATCGGCGCTTCTTCTGGGCTCAGCAGAAGCACCAGGATCAGTGCTGAACTCCAGCTGGAGTGCCACTGAGCCCTGACAGCCCCGAAGAAGCGCTGATCCTGGCGCTTCCGCTGAGCCCTGACAGCCCTGTGGCTCCAACCATCTCTCGCTCAGGCTTGTGCGGTGCTGCCACCGGTTCAGCTCATTCCCCTCCCCCGCTACCACTTTTCTAGGATGGTCGCGTACCACCTGCCAGGTGCCAATGTATCACAGGTGGTACCCGTACTACTGGCTGAAAAGCCCTGCCTTAAACCACTACATCAAACTGGATCTCTTTCAATAAACCTGTCGAAGATTGAATCAAACAAGCCACTTTATGGCTTTGCATAAAGTGTTTACTCCACGAAAAACTAGGATGGGACCAGAGTCACCATCGAACCTTTAGCCAGCCTTGATGTTCTCTTGGGTTCATTTCATTTTATTTCCTCAAATTCTTGTCCTTCATTTTTGCATTTTTAGAGAGCACCAGATCAACCATCAGTCAAAGAACTCGTCCTTAAATTCAGAATGGATTTGGTTATTCTTTTCATAATGGATTGGGAGAAAAGCAGCGAGACAGATGTTTGCCTAAGATCTGAGACCCATCAAGTGAGAATAGACAGGACCGAACTAGATGGATAAAATTAACTGGACAGATAAAATGGACAGTGTTCTATTTGGAATCCTTGATACTCTCTGAGCTTGATTGATTGTTTTCTTGCAGATATTTCATAACCAAAGAAGATAGCATCAAGATAGCATTATGTTCTTTATTCTAAGACTATTTAATGCTTTGATTTGAAGGAGAAAAGTCCTTCAGAGTGCAGAAGGGCTCTCCTAGTCCTTATCTACAACCCATGTAGGCCACTGCAGTGAAATCCTGGGAAAATATGTGTTCATTGAAATAAAAGTGCTTGTGATGACCCAGGGCACAGCACAGAGGCAATGCAGTTAGCTGGCAATTCAAACCACCCTTTAATTGCTCCAAATTTTCCCCAAATGCTCCCACGTTTCTGGCAAGACTCCAAACAAAGGAAGACACACACACCTTCAGCCCGCCTCTGGCTGCAAGTAGTTTCACATACAGTCTGATTAGGAGAGGAATTTACTCAAGGCCATGGAGATAACAAGGAATGACATACTGTATAAATCATAAACCTAACGAGTCTGTGTGAATACACGCTTGCCTGAGCAGTTTCAAAAGGGAAGCCAAAATACAGTCCGAGATCTTTGAACATCCAAGCAATATTATCAGCCAGTCCAATGGTCAGTTTCCGGGTTTCCAAGCAGAAGTCACAGAACAAGAGATCAGCAACAACACACACAAAACTCCAAGGAATCAGCATTTGTTCCTGACAAATGCCTCTCCCCACAGTGTCTCCTTAAATCTCAGTCTCCAGGTGTGCCTTGTGGAGAGGGGCAGGACGCTCTCCTCCCGAGTAGTTGAGCCTGCCTGCGTTGTTCCCTCCTTCTCTCCACTCTCCATGCTCTAGGATCAGGTGGGGGTGGCTCTTGCTCATCGCCTGAACTCTGTCTCTCCTGTTTATCCTGTCCCAATCCTGAAGGGCCCTGACCTACTTCGGTCTGCTCTTCCCAACATTCCTCTGAAACCACAGACACTTCTCCCTCAACCTCCATGGGGTCCCGCTCCAGCTCATTTACCTCCGCAGATTCAGGCTCCAACGGAGGCATGACAGTGCTTTTCGAAAAGGCAACTTTCTTGGTTTTTCCCCCCTTGAAAATGTTTCGCTTCACATCGAAGAAGCTTCTTCAGTTGATTTCAGTTCAGTTCACTTCTTGGATGAGAAGCAAAACATTTTCAAGGAAAAAAACAAGAAAGTCCAGCTGCTGGGACAACTATGATTGGGATGATTGAGAATCTCCATAGACGTGTTCATTGAAGGAACTGCAAACTAGTTCTCTATGTCTGAGAACCCATGCTTTCTGATTGAGTGATTATGTGCCATCTAGCTAGTGTCACTGTTAGCACCCACATAGATTTTCCCCATGATGGCCTATCCCTAACTTGGTTCAGGTCTTCCAATGGTGTATTACATCGCCAATGTAACCGAGTCCATCCACCATGCTGCTGATTATCCTCTTCATCTCCTTTCAATGCTCTTTGAAACAATGCTCTTTTTATCTTTAAATCCCAAGCTCTAATTATGGACTAGTATTTATATGAAACGCAGAGATATATTTCTGGCTTTGCTTGACGTGATTCCTTTTCAGGAGCGATCTTCAAGTTGGCTGGTTTTACAAGGTTAGGTTTAAACTTGTCCTGTGCTGGCTTCTTCACTAAATGGAGAATATCTTCTCTGCAAAAAAGGTTTGCATTTCAACTTTCCAGATGTGCTGGGAATGCAGCTGGCAGATTTTCTAGCTAGGAGGGCCTGTGGCTTCTCAGGAATTTCAAACAGTGACTCTAGACTTTTTTCCCAGGGGTGTGTGTGTCCTGAATTATCAATTTGTAGTGTGCTCCATGCACACTCTGCTAAGCCTTTTCAAACAGTTGGAACGCGAAGACCTTGTAGTGGCTGAATTCATTAATTGAAATAATTCATCCATCAGTTGCAATTTGAGCAACACGGTTTGATGTGCGATTTAAACAAAATTCTCAGTTCAGGCTTAGATTGATGTAGCAGGATTAGATTTTAGAGAAATACAGGGTTTCGGGCACATTTCTTGCTTTCCCCAAAGAATAAAAGTTTTTCTTTCATGAGTTTCATGAAAGTTCTTTAGATTGCCAAAGTAATCCATTAAAAAAAAAAAAAAAACCTCTTTGTGATGAAGTTTTGTAACATAACGGATGGGGAAAATGCATATATTAGGGGAAAATGTGCACAGAATTTCATTTGTTTAAAAAGTATGCATAATAACACACATATCGAGAGAAATATACCATGCAATCCTTACTCAAACCAGATCTTTTTTTTCCTCTTTAAATAACAAAGTAAAATGGAGGTGGGTTGAGATGAATTTAAGACTAGGAAAAGGAGTGAAATTGAACATAATTGCTTCTCTTTAAGGAAAATAAGTTTCTGTATTTGATTGGAAATTGATCAAAAGCATAAAAGGATATCAACACAGGTCAGGCTTCAACTTACAACTGCTCACTTAGTGACAGTGGTGTGATTCAGCCGGTTCACACCACTTCGGCAGAACCGGTAGCTAATTTTTTGTTGCCCAGGCCCAGAACTTCTGGAAGTGGCATCCACACAGAGAACTGGCTGTTCACATATTTGAATCCCACCATTGCTTAGTGACCATTTGATGTTATGACAGACATCTGTTGGGCTTACTAACAACATAGATATTGTATAGTGAGTTTCAGTAGGCAAGAAGCAGACCAGCATAGTTACAACATCATTTATTGACTCAAACTAGAACAAGAGAACTGCAGGCAATTGCGTGTAATTTATAGTCTGAGCCCACAGGGCCTTAACCAATCACAATACTTGAAAAACCAGCTCCAAATATGAATGTTCAAAGTTTCCCTCCAAAATAGTTGGAGTTAACAGTCAGGGTCATCTAAAAGTTAGTTTCATTTTAGCTTCACAAGCAGTTGGAGTTAAGTTAGTTTCACTTTAGCAGGGATTAACACAACTTTGTATAATATTCAAAACATAACAGTAGATTCGTACTTTTGCTGGCTGGGCCCCTCCATTGTCATGTGATTTTGGGTTGTAAAATGGGGGCGAAACTCACTTAACTGCCTTGTTTAGCAACAGAAATTTGGGCCTCAGTTGTGATCGTAAGTTGAGGCTTATCTGTAGTCCACCATGCCGTGATGCTTTTTTTTTTCCCCCCTTTCCTGGTGTATGTTGAAAGAGAGCAACATTAATTAAAAAAAAAAGCAGTTCCACAGAGCTGAACTCTGTATAATAGACCTCTTAAAATACCTGTGGATTTTTCAACCGCCAACTTCACCACCCTGATGGTTTCTGCAGATTTATCTCTAATAGGCCAAGCTGCGCCAGCTTAATCCCCTTCTTCACCCACAGAGGATAAAAATGGATATATGAATGATGTTGCTTCCCCCTGTTTAATGCTCATTTGGTGTGTGTAATCTGCATTTGTGCGAGTTGGGAAGTAAGATTTGTTTAGTGCTGCTTTGGGCACAGAATCTTACGTCTGAAGACTTAACGCTTGGGAATGAATTTGTTCTGATTTTAAAGGATGGCAGTGGTTTCTTTTATCGCCTCTTCTGTTGCACGCACCCCATCCTTCCTATGTACTACAGACTTTCTGTCAAAGAGCTTTCCTCCTAGTTGTAAATGCTGGCCCTGAGTTGTGTCACTTCCATTACACAATGCACGCATCTCAGAGTTAGCTGTTTTAAAAATAGCACCGATGGAGGCATGTGCCGTGCACGGCACATCTGATCCAATGAACTTAAAGGGATCATTGTGAAATACTGCTTTAACAGGTGGTACCTACCTGGCTATACACCTCTGAGCATAGAAGGGGAGCAGGGCTGGGATGGGTTACCTGGATGAAGGATGCTGGAAGTCTAAGGCTATGAACTAAGTGCAGAAATGAGGATCAGAGTCAAAACCAGAAACCCCAGAAGAAGACAGTAACATTCAACTTCCACGACTTTCTACTCAGAATAGAAGGTCTTCTGCTCAAGTAGGAGACCATAAATAATTTGAGAAAAGTGATTGTTCGGTCTCTTCTTAAAAATCTCCAGTGATGAAGCACCTACATTTTTTGAAGGCAAGCTGTTCCACGGGTTAATTGTCCTCACTGTTAGGAAGTTTCTCCTTAATTCCAGGTTGCTTCTCTCCTTGATCAGTTTCCATCCATTGTTTCTTCTCTTGCTTTCTGGTGCTTTGTTCTTAGTTAATTCCCTACCTTTTTCCAAATTCATTACCTAAAACTCCTGCACTAAATCTGTTCCCAAACTGTTCCTAACAACTGCAGTGATTCACTTAACAACTTTAATAATAATAATAATAATAATAAAGTTGGAAGGGACCTTGGAGGTCATCGAGTCCAACCCCCTGCCCAGGCAGGAACCCTACACCATTTCAGACAAACGGCTGTCCAGTCTCTTCTTAAAAACTTCCAGTGTTGGAGCATTCACCACTTCTGGAGGCAGGTTGTTCCATTGGTTAATTGTTCTAACTGTCAGGANTGACAGTGGTGTGATTCAGCCGGTTCACACCACTTCGGCAGAACCGGTAGCTAATTTTTTGTTGCCCAGGCCCAGAACTTCTGGAAGTGGCATCCACACAGAGAACTGGCTGTTCACATATTTGAATCCCACCATTGCTTAGTGACCATTTGATGTTATGACAGACATCTGTTGGGCTTACTAACAACATAGATATTGTGTAGTGAGTTTCAGTAGGCAAGGAGCAGACCAGCATAGTTACAACATCATTTATTGACTCAAACTAGAACAAGAGAACAGCAGGCAATGGCGTGTAATTTATAGTCTGAGCCCACAGGGCCCTAACCAATCACAATACTTGAAAAACCAGCTCCAAATATGAATGTTCAAAGTTTCCCTCCAAAATAGTTGGGAGTTAACAGTCAGGGTCATCTAAAAGTTTGTTTCATTTTAGCTTCACAAGCAGTTGGAGTTAAGTTAGTTTCACTTTAGCAGGGATTAACACAACTTTATATAATATTCAAAACATAACAGTAGATTCGTACTTTTGCTGGCTGGGCCCCTCCATTGTCATCTGATCGCATTTTGGGTTGTAAAATGGGGGCGAAACTCACTTAACTGCCTTGTTTAGCAACAGAAATTTGGGCCTCAGTTGTGATCGTAAATTGAGGCTTATCTGTAGTCTACCATGCCGTGATGCTTCCCCCCCCCCCCTTTCCTGGTGTATGTTGAAAGAGAGCAACATTAATTAAAAAAAAAAAAGCAGTTCCACAAAGCTGAATTCTGTATAATAGACCTCTTAAAATACCTGTGGATTTTTCAACCGCCAACTTCACCACCCTGATGGTTTCTGCAGATTTATCTCTAATAGGCCAAGCTGCGCCAGCTTAATCCCCTTCTTCACCCACAGAGGATAAAAATGGATATATGAAATGATGTTGCTTCCCCCTGTTTAATGCTCATTTGGTGTGTGTAATCTGCATTTGTGCGAGTTGGGAAGTAAGATTTGTTTAGTGCTGCTTTGGGCACAGAATCTTACGTCTGAAGACTTAACGCTTGGGAATGAGTTTGTTCTGATTTTAAAGGATGGCAGTGGTTTCTTTTATCGCCTCTTCTGTTGCACGCACCCCGTCCTTCCTATGTACTACAGACTTTCTGTCAAAGAGCTTTCCTCCTAGTTGTAAATGCTGGCCCTGAGTTGTGTCACTTCCATTACACAATGCACGCGTCTCAGAGTTAGCTGTTTTAAAAATAGCACCGATGGAGGCATGTGCCGTGCACGGCACATCTGATCCAATGAACTTAGAGGGATCATTGTGAAATACTGCTTTAACAGGTGGTACCTACCTGGCTATACACCTCTGAGCATAGAAGGGGAGCAGGGCTGGGATGGGTTACCTGGATGAAGTCTAAGGCTATGGACTAAGTGCAGAAATGAGGATCAGAGTCAAAACCAGAAACCCCAGAAGAAGACAGTAACATTCAACTTCCACGACTTTCTACTCAGAATAGAAGGTCTTCTGCTCAAGTAGGAGACCATAAATAATTTGAGAAAAGTGATTGTTCGGTCTCTTCTTAAAAATCTCCAGTGATGAAGCACCTACATTTTTTGAAGGCAAGCTGTTCCACGGGTTAATTGTCCTCACTGTTAGGAAGTTTCTCCTTAATTCCAGGTTGCTTCTCTCCTTAATTAGTTTCCATCCATTGTTTCTTCTCTTGCTTTCTGGTGCTTTGTTCTTAGTTAATTCCCTACCTTTTTCCAAATTCATTACCTAAAACTCCTGCACTAGATCTGTTCCCAAACTGTTCCTAACAACTGCAGTGATTCACTTAACAACTGTGGCAAGGGAGGTTGTAAAATGAGGCAGAATTCACTTAACTGTCTTGCTTAGCAACAGAAATTTTGGGGCTTCGTTTGTAGTCATAAGTTGAGGACTACCTGCATACTATTTAGGAACAGATCTAGTGCAGGAGTTCTGTGTAGTAAATTTGAAAAAAAGCTCGGGAATTAACTAGCTGCTGGTATGCTGAGAAGGACAGTACTTTGAGGCAATAAATTACTTTTAGGTTAATTTATTTAGAACTGATTTAGAAAAATAATGACTAGGAGTAATTAGTTTGCAGTTGTTCTTGGATGGGTGGGTGTAGATTGAAGAGGAGCTGTTTAGCATGACTGGGAGGTAAATTTTAGAAGCTATTATTTAGTGAGCTAACAATATAACAAGTGCTATTTAATTGCACCAAGACTAATTTCAATGTCAGCCACCTGACCTCCGGTGAAATTCTAGTCGCTATTCCCTAATTAGCTTTTAGGCATGTAAATCAACATATGCACATTTTAGGGAATTTACTAACTGGAAACGCCAAGGTTTGAGTCCCACTTTTTAAAAGTTATTTCATTTGATTTTTATGTCCTTTTGGGATTGCCTGCTCATTTATTAAGGGAATAACAGAGTTGAAAGGGATCTTGGAGATCATCTAGTCCAGGGGTAGTCAACCTTGGCTCTTTTATGACTCGTGGACTTCAATTCCCAGAATTCCTGAGACAGCTTAGCTGGCTCAGGAATTCTGGGAGTTGAAGTCCACGAGTCATAAAAGAGCCAAGATTGACTACCCCTGATCTAGTCCAACCCCCTGCTCAGGCAGGAAAACCCTATACCATTTCAGAAAAATGGTTGTCCAATCTCTTCTTAAAAAACCTCCAGTGTTGGAGCACCCACAACTTCTGGAGACAGGTTGTTCCACTGGTTAATTGTTCTAACTGTCAAGAAATTTCTCCTTAGTTCTAGTTTGCTTCTCTCCTTGGTTAGTTTCCATCTGTTGCTTCTTGTCCTACCTTCAGGGGCTTTGGAGAATAAGTTGACTCCCTCTTCTTTATGGCAACCCCTGAGATATTGGAACACTGCTATCATATCACCCCTAGTCCTTCTGTTCATTAAACTAGACACACCCAATTCCTGCAATCATTCTTCATATGTTTTCGCCATTTTGCTCTCTCCGGTTGGGGAGTTTGTGTGTTTGTGCATGCATGTGTGTCATTGAGATAACCTGAGGTCTGTCCCAATTGGTTGTCATCAGAATGTGGGGGGTTTTTTTATGCCTAAAGATACGATTGCTATGACTTGCACTTGCAATTAACCACCCAAGATCCTGCTTGTGTTAAATGTATCAGTACCACTGCAAAATTGCCTGCTAATGACAAGGACAATGCTATCAGTTTTAGCACATTTGGGTCAGGATGCCATATATGCAACCAAAGACCAGTTTTATCGAAAACATGGTTGTACCCTGAGGCAGGGGTCCCCAACCCCCAGTCTGTGGATCAGCAACCGGTCCGTACAAACAAGGAAATCCCCATCCTCAGAATGCAGGCAGCGCACAAAACCACGCCCCCTCCGGTTCGTGGAAAAACCTCTCTCCACGAAACCGGTCCCTGGTGCCCAAAAGATTGGTGACCTCTGCCCTAAGTAATGTCCCAAAGGCAACTGGATGTTTCACTCTCTCATGTTGGGGGCAAATATGCTGACTCTGTAAACCCCTTAGAGAGGGCTGTAAAACATTACGAAGTGGTATATAAGTCTAAGTGCTATTGCTAATGTTAAAAACAAAGTCCCATTGAGTTTTGAAAAAGCACCTTTGGAATAACCATGACCTGGATGACTGAGAATCTCCATAAACATATATACCCCAAGGAATGAAATTGGTGAAGCACAACCCCAAGGGTTCCTTCATTAGAGAGAGCCATTATGTCAACATGGATCAGAGGTCTTGAAAAACCTTCATGAGAACAACAGCCATCAACCTGGAAATATAGAAGGAAAAAGCCTAAGATCCAGGACTACAGACTTACAGAAGGAATGTGATTTTGGGGCATTGGGATAAGTTGTGCCTGTGAATCTTCTGCCAAATAAGCCAATCCCTGAATAATATCGCGTGAAAACTTTATATCAAAATATATTTTGATACAGGTAGTCCTTCACTTACAACCACCACGGAGCCCAAAATAAATGTTGCTAAGTGAGTCATTTGTTAAGTGAGTTTTGCCCCATTTTATGACCTTTCTTGCCACAGTTGTTAAGTGAATTACTTCAGCTGTTAAGTTAGTGACACGGTTGTTAAGTGAATCCGGTTTCCCCGCTGACTTTGCTGGTCAGAAGGTCACAAAACATGATCGTATGACCCCGGGACACTGCAACCGTCATAAATATGAACCAGTTGTCAAGCGTCTGCCTTTTGATCATGTGACCATAGGGGGATGCAATGGTCGTAAATGTGAAAAACGGTCCTAAGTCACTTTTTTCAGTGCCGTTGTAACTTCAAATCAGTGGTGGGATTCAGCCAGTTCGCACCAGTTCAGCAGAACCGGTAGCTAAATTTTGCTGAGTTTGGAGAACAGGCTGAATGCACACTGCTTCCGGAAGTCCAGTCTAGGCCTCGGATGCCTGGAGGAGGCCTCCCAGGCCTAGAACGGTCCACTGGAAGTTCGTGGATGCCACTTCCGGAAGTCCGTTCTAAGCCTCAGAGGGCAGGCCTGTATCCAATAAGAGAACCAGTTGTTCAGTTATTTCAATCCCACCCCTGCTTCAAATAGTCACTAAAAGTACTGTTGTAAGACGAGGACTACCTGTGTATATTATTAAAAATTCAAAAATGGAAAATCTAGAAACAAAGGAACAGACTCAGGATAAATGAATCACAAACCCACAAACTGACATTCTTATAGTTCAAGGACAGCCCACCAGCAACAAGTTAAAAATAATGAATCTATCTATAGATGCAGAGAAGGAAAAGCATCTACTAATTGATGTGGAACAATGTTTTTAGGATTTGTTGTTTCACAGCCACCTGATATTTTTGAAATGTGCTATTTTTGCTCAGGGTAGAGCAATATAACATAACATCAACCAAAGACTTAGGAGTATAGATTAACTTCTGGTTGTAAATTAACTAGAGTTACACAATCCATAGACATAGTTAATTTCATACATTATAGGGTGCTTTTTTTAAAAAAAAAATGGCATTTTCCCTTATAACTTCAGAAATACCACTATTTTGTTTTCAGTGTGTGGTAACTCTTCCCCTACTTTCTTTAAAATATAGTATTAAATCAAGACTTTATCATTCTTGATGTAGTCCCACTGAAATCAGAGAGAACTAAATTAATCATAAGTAAGAATTTTCAGTGATTTTAATACATCTACTTTAGAGGTACACAGATCGATCTAAATTCAATCTCTATCAGAATGATGTATGATTTGGGACATAAATCTATTAGATTATTGTTGTTGTTGTTGTTTAAAAAAAGAACTATTGGAAAATCCACATTGTTTGCAATTTTCTCTAATACAGAGTTCCAGCTGATTTTTCTATTAAACAGTGACCCAGTTCCCATAATGCTGTTAGCCATTTAGCCACTAACCCAGTTAAAATCGCCATATGGCAGTTCTGAAAGCAATATCAGGCAAAAAAAAAGAATCAGGACTATTCATAAGGTTGCAGCATAGAAGATTTATTTAAGTCAATATATAAGAATCTAGCCAACTTAACAGCTAGCACTAAAACATATAAGGAACGGTTGATGGAATTAGATATATCTAGTTTAATGAAAAGAAGAATTAGGGGTGACATGATAGCAGTGTTCCAATATTTCAGGGGTTGCCTGAAGCAACCTAGAACTAAGGAGAAACTTCCTGACAGTTCTTCTTCTTCTTCTTGTGCCATATCCGTTATCGGACATTGGCGATCATATTGGCGATCATGTTTTTATCAGCAGCCGCACGAAAAAGTGCTGCTGAGTTTTGTCCAAACCAGTCCCTTAGATTGATAGTTAGAACAATTAATCAATGGAACAACCTGCCTCCAGAAGCTGTGAATGTTCCAACACTGGAAGTTTTTAAGAGACTGCACAGCCATTTGTCTGAAATGGTATTCTGTTCTATTCTATTCTATTCTATTCTATTCTATTCTATTCTATTCTATTCTATTCTATTCTATTCTATTCCTCTATCTGTCTATCTAGAAGACCTCTAAGGTCCCTTCCAGCTCTGCTCTGCTCTGCTCTGCTCTACTCTACTCTACTCTACTCTACTCTACTCTACTCTACTCTACTCTACTCTACTCTACTCTATTCTATTCTATTCTATTCTTTGATATGGAGTCCATCAAATATTTGGTTTGATTGTTGTCACCAGGGGGTAAGGATTTACTGGGGTTTGTAATGGGGTTTTACTTTGGTAAACTCCCAGAGTCACCATGAGTGAGCTGGGCGGCCATATACATTTCCTAAATAAATAAATACAACTTGTTGACTGGGTCAAAAGATCTCTTTTTGGTGTTCCAACATTAATCCAGTTAAGCACGTCGTTCCCTAACGTACGGAATTTCCTACACAAATATTTATTGTATATACTTTTTAACATTCCCCAAGCATCACCTTTTTGCGTGTGTTGGGTGAATATGCATATTTCTTGATGTTTTAGAGAGAAAAGAGAAAATCAGGATTAGGGATGCTTAAGGAATCCATTTTTTTTCATTGCCCTTCTTGCTGTGACATAATCCGTGCCTCCGACTACTGTAACACCGAAATTTATCTGTTCCCTGGAATTTGCATTTTTTTCTGAATCCCGGCAATGAACTGCTCTGCAGTTTAGATTTATTACAATGCAAAGGAAGAATTATGGATAAATGCTGAGTTTTGTCGATCCTTAATTTGCCTTTAGGACTTCATGGTTGCTGAGCAGAAAGATTTTTTATTTATTTTTTTGCAACTACTGCCACTAATTGTTAGCAAAAAAAAAAAGGCTAAAGTACACGGACTAGATACTGTATTGTTATTTGTTTATCCTTGATGCATTCCTTCTGCTTTTTCAATAAACCTTAATTTCCAGCTGGCTGGTTTGGGCAAGTCTAAACTCTTCACCCTTCCATCTGTAACAATGTGAGTTGTGGTAAGCTCCCTTAAAGGGAGATCAAATTAGGATCCTAAAACTTATTGCGCTCATGTTAACAGTATGTTATAGTGAGACAACACTATCGGATCTATTGAATGTTGTTCCAAACAGTGAACGCCTTAATTTTGTTTCATGGTTTTGTTTAATTCCGAGACAAAGCATTGCCCACAGATTTTATACAATGTAAGGTTGATTTCTTGAAACAAACATAATCTTGGAAGCTTAACTTATTTATTTATCACGTTTAGAAACTGCCCATCCCCCTCACAGAAGGAATTTAATGTCTTGAACAGAAGCTTGGAGGCTTGGTGTAAATGTGAGGTGTTGTTTTTTTAACCCCTCACAGAATAACAGAATGACAGAGTTGGAAGAGACCTTGGAGGTCATCTAGTCCAACACCCCTGCTCAAGCAGGAAACCCTCTACCATTTCAGACAAATGGTTGTCCAATCTCTTCTTTAAAACCTCCAGTGTAGGACCACCCACAACGTCTGGAGGCAAACTGTTCCACTGATGAATTGTTCTCCCTGTCAGGAAATTTCTCCTTAGTTCTAGGTTGCTTCTCTCCTTGATTAGTTTCCATCCATTGCTTCTTGTCCTGCCTTCAGGTGCTTTGGAGAATAGTTTGACCCCTTCTTCTTTATGGCAGCCCTTAGATATCAGAATATTGCAATCATGTCACCCCTTAGTTCTTATTTTCATTAAACTAGACATACCCCATTCCAGCAACCATTCTTTATATGTTTTAGCATCCAGTCCCAGTGTGTTTCTGTATGGGCAACCCTCAAGTGTCACAATATCCTTTTTATTTGGGGTCTGCTCCAAATGCATTTACTCATTCAAAACAAGTCATTCAATGCAATTGGTATTTTGCAAAGAACTGGGAGTTCTGTTGATGTACCATGTTAGTATCATACAATGAATAGCCTTGGACCGTTTCATTTTTTCTCTCATTGTAAAGGGTTTGAACGAATCATTCACAGAAGTCTTTTTGTTCTAAGTACCATCATTCTACTCTGTGCAGGAGTTGCTATTTATAGAAGCCCTCTTACCAAATGTATTAAAATTGTGTTTCCTTTATTTTACAGAACTGATCTTCAAAATGTGGATAAAAATGTCCTCGTGTAGTGGCAGAAGTTGAACTACAGGAGGAGGAGGAGGAGGAGGTGGTGGTGGTGGTGGTGGAGAAGGAGGATTAGTAGTAGTAGGAAGAGGAGGAGGATTAGTAGTGGGAGGAGGAGGAATTTATTAAGTTTATTATGGATTCCCACTCCATAATCAATGTAGCTGCTGTGGGTGTTATGCTTTCACAAAAAGGCCGCTTTTAGATATCAAACCCAAAGGACTGGATCAGCCTATCGAATTTTAAATCCTGATTTAGAAAACCCCATTTTGATTTCATGTTAGAATCAAATCTCAGTTTGAAAATCTGAATTCTCTTTTTTTATTCTCATGGATCCTATTAGAAGTCAACTATAAAGAGCTAACTTGTAATAAAGGAATAAAGATTGCTAAATTTCAGGCAGGTGATGGTGTCTATCCCACATTTTTTCTAGCTTACCAGGAAGTAGGGTGTGGTCTACTTTGTCAAATGCCTTGCTGAAGTCTGAATATACTATATCCAAAGCATTTCGCTGGTCTACTAATTTAGTCACTTTGTCAAAGAATGAAATAAGATTGGTTTAGCAGGATCTGTTTTTAACAAACCTGTGCTGGCTTCTAGTTATAACTTTATTTGTTTCTAGATGTTCGCAGATCTGTTTTTTTATTATCCCTTTAGGTATCTTCCCAGGTTGATTGGTCTGTAATTTACTGGGTCTGGTTTTTTTTCTTCCTTTTTTGAAGATGGGAACCAATCAGCTCTTTTCCAATCCTCTGGTAATCCCCCAGTGCTCCAAGATTTTTTAAAGATATGATACAATATTTCTGAGATTACATCTGCCAGCTCCTTCAGAACTCTGGGATGTAAATCCATCAGGTCCCGGTGATTTATATTCATCAAGGTCAGACAGGTGTTCAGTCCAAGCGGGGATAAACAACATGGCCACTGCTTTAGAAAGAAGGTTGCAGTTTATTGAAGAGGAGAGCCAGACAGAAAGAGGGGTCTGGAAGAAAGAGAGAGAGAGCACATGTAGGGAGTGGGTTTTTATACCCTCTGGAGCCTTTTGTTTATTTTGTTTCCTGTTTGAGGCTTTGTATTTCCCGTGTATTCTGACCTGAGTCTGGGTGTGCCTTTCTGATATTCTTGATGGTGGTGGGTTAATCCTATTATGTCCCAAGGGTTATATCCTGCTTCCCTGGGGCTGGGGCTGATGACTCTTAGATTTTTGGTGTTGATCTTTCTTCCTAATCCCAGTTTCCTGATTCCAGTCTTTCTGACAAGATTATCTGCATTTCTGCAGACTTGGTTTCTGCTTGGGACAGAGAGACTTGGGGGCAGGGTTGTTTTCTGCTTTTAAAATCCTTTAGGGAAATATATTCTGCCTTTTAAACATTTCCTTCTCTGGGGGGGGGGGCTGACTTCCCACAGTTCTCTTACCCATGATCACATGATCACGGGCATGCTAAAAAGGTTGTAACTGTGAAAAACGGTCATAGGTCACAGTTTTCAAGGCCGTTGTAACTTTTTTTTTTTTATTGAAAATTTTATAAAAGTTTTACAATGTAATTCCCCCTCTCCCCAAAACCCACCCTTCCCCTCCCCCCTCCCTCCCCCCCACTTCCCAGAGCGAATCACAGGGTTAACAATACAAAAACCATACTCTATCTAACATTAATCAACTATTAGAATAACAAATCTATAACATCCTTTAACTCTCTTTTAAACAAATATACTAATATTAAACACAATAATTATAACATCATATTAATACTTATAAATAAAAATAAGTAACCTATTATAACATATAAACTACATTAACACTCTAAAAGTTACTCAAAAAGCAAATGAAATTTTTTAGTCCCATATTTACTCTCAATATAATCTATCCATCTTCTCCAAACCGAAATATGTCTTTCTTGTGAATAGTCCTTCACATAAGCAGAAATCTTGGCCATTTCTGCTAAATTTGAGACTTTAAGTGACCATTCTTCTATAGTGGGCAAACGTTCCGTTTTCCAACATTGAGCTACCAGTAGTCTTGCAGCAGTTATCAAATTCAACATCAAATCCATTTCTTTTGTATCCAAATCTTCCATAATACCCAGCAAAAATATCTGCGGTTTAAACTTTTATCTTTTTTCTTTAAAACATTTTGAATATTCCACCAAATTTTAATCCAACCGTTGTAACTTTGAATGGTCACTAAATGAACTGCTGTAAGTCAAGGGCTACCTGTGGATGGAACCTTACTTTTATCACCTTCCAGTTATAAGGAGGTCCTTATTTGAAGCGAGGAGGGTCTAGCTGGCATACTTGATTGTGAAGGACTTCAGGGTACCTTGTTAACTCAAGCTTCTGGCCTATAAAAAAATCTGGATATTTGGCATTTCAAGAGCTAAATTTTAGGGCAATTTCAGAAACAAAGCTAAGCAGCTTGTTTGGCAAGTGAAAAGCTGGTGGTGCACACGCCCTTTCTTAAATGTCATTTTCCAGGGAGTTTTAAAATCTGTAATTTTGCAAGGACTTTTAAAAGCCAGGGTGTGCTAAATTTTGAAAAGGTTTCATTGGAGAGCCTCTGATTATGCTTGTTCCCTCGCTTTCTATCTTTAGCAGCCAAGCACACCCACTTTTCAAATTGAGGTGTCACCAACACTGAGCTGATTCAGTGCTCACCATACATAAATAAATTCTTACAGCTGATGCGGATAGTGATCAAGCCAGGCCCATTGTCCTTGTCATAGTTTAAATTCCATTTCATGGTCCAAGAACATTGCCAGCTCAAGCTGATTTCTTAAGTGCTTTGCTATTTAATTCTTTCAGAGCAATCTGGGCTCAAGTGACATTGGCAGATATTTCGTGGCTCAAGACAATTGAAGGTTTTAAGCAGGCCTGTCCTGNTATCTAACATTAATCAACTATTAGAATAACAAATCTATAACATCCTTTAACTCTCTTTTAAACAAATATACTAATATTAAACACAATAATTATAACATCATATTAATACTTATAAATAAAAATAAGTAACCTATTATAACATATAAACTACATTAATACTCTAAAAGTTACTCAAAAAGCAAATGAAATTTTTTAGTCCCATATTTACTCTCAATATAATCTATCCATCTTCTCCAAACCGAAATATGTCTTTCTTGTGAATAGTCCTTCACATAAGCAGAAATCTTGGCCATTTCTGCTAAATTTGAGACTTTAAGTGACCATTCTTCTATAGTGGGCAAATGTTCCGTTTTCCAACATTGAGCTACTAGTAGTCTTGCAGCAGTTATCAAATTCAACATCAAATCCATTTCTTTTGTATCCAAATCTTCCATAATACCCAGCAAAAATATCTGCGGTTTAAACTTTATCTTTTTTCTTTAAAACATTTTGAATATTCCACCAAATTTTAATCCAACCGTTGTAACTTTGAATGGTCACTAAATGAACTGCTGTAAGTCAAGGGCTACCTGTGGATGGAACCTCACTTTTATCACCTTCCAGTTATAAGGAGGTCCTTATTTGAAGCGAGGAGGGTCTAGCTGGCATACTTGATTGTGAAGGACTTCAGGGTACCTTGTTAACTCAAGCTTCTGGCCTATAAAAAAATCTGGATATTTGGCATTTCAAGAGCTAAATTTTAGGGCAATTTCAGAGACAAAGCTAAGCAGCTTGTTTGGCAAGTGAAAAGCTGGTGGTGCACACGCCCTTTCTTAAATGTCATTTTCCAGGGAGTTTTAAAATCTGTAATTTTGCAAGGACTTTTAAAAGCCAGGGTGTGCTAAATTTTGAAAAGGTTTCATTGGAGAGCCTCTGATTATGCTTGTTCCCTCGCTTTCTATCTTTAGCAGCCAAGCACACCCACTTTTCAAATTGAGGTGTCACCAACACTGAGCTGATTCAGTGTTCACCATACATAAATAAATTCTTACAGCCGATGCGGATAGTGATCAAGCCAGGCCCATTGTCCTTGTCATAGTTTAAATTCCATTTCATGGTCCAAGAACATTGCCAGCTCAAGCTGATTTCTTAAGTGCTTTGCTATTTAATTCTTTCAGAGCAATCTGGGCTCAAGTGACATTGGCAGATATTTCGTGGCTCAAGACAATTGAAGGTTTTAAGCAGGCCTGTCCTG
>NW_015389673.1:160258-165426 GCF_001527695.2 Protobothrops mucrosquamatus
TAAAAGAGGGAGGAAGGAAGGAAGGAAGGAAGGAAGGAAGGAAGGAAGGAAGGAAGAAGAGGAAAAGAGAGGGAAGGAAGGGAAGGAGGGGAAGAATAAAAGAGGGAGGAAGAAAGAAAGGATAGAAGGAAGGGAGGGAGGAAGGAAGGGGAAGGGAGGGAGGGAGGGGAAGAGTAAAAGGGAGGAAGGAAGGAAGGAAGGAAGGAAGGAAGGAAGGAAGAAGAGGAAAAGAGAGGGAAGGAAGGAAGGAAGGGAAGGGGAAGAATAAAAGAGGAAGAAAGGAAGGAGGAAGAGGGAGGGAGGAAAGGATAGAAGGAAGGGAGGGAGGAAGGAAGGGGAAGGAAGGAAGGGAAGAGTAAAAGAGGGAGGAAGAAAGGAAGGAGGAAGAGGGAGGGAGGAAAGGATAGGAGGGAGGGAGGGAGGAAGGGAAGGAAGGAAGGAAGGAAGGAAGGAAGGAAGGAAGAAAGGAAGGAAGGAAGGAAGGAAGGACGTTAAAATGGATCACTTTTCACTTTGGACTAACTGCATTTATCATTTTCAGTTGAAGTTATTTCTATTAGTGTCTTTTAATAAATTCAGCCCCAAAAAAGGATTGGTGTCTCATTGTAACGTATTAACCTGGTGGAGAGGATGATGTTGAAAATGCAGACCTCTTGGAGAGGAAAGAAAAATGTCAGGATAGGGCAAGAAATTTATACCGTAATTCAGGAAGGATTTAATGCTGAATACTGAAACATCCCAAGAAGCTTCTTCAATTCAGTCAGAACTGAAGAAGCTTCTTGGATGTGAAGCGAAACGTCTTCGAGGAAAAAAAGCCAAGAAAGTCCACTTGCCTTTGGAAAAAGCCCCTTTGGGACTACCTGTACAATATGTAATTCAGCTATGGAATTTACTACCATGCGATACCACCTTAGCTGACATCAAAAAGGGTTGGACCAAGTCATGGGATCACACTGTGAGCTTGAGGGCAGGGGATTGCGTCTGAAGCAGTGGTGGGATTCAGCCAGTTTGCACCACTTCGGCAGAACCGGTAGCTAATTTTTTGTTGCCCAGGCCCAGAACGGACTTCCAGAAGTGGCATCAAAGAACCGGTGAACCACATATTTGAATCCCACCACTGGACTCTGAAGGCCATATTTGGAGATACTACAGGGACTCCTTGTGTGTCACATTGGTTGGCCACTGCAGCAACAGACTGCTAGACTAGATGGGCCAAGGTCTAACCCAGGGGTAGGCAACCTTGGCTCTTTTATGACTCGTGGACTTCAACTTCCAGAATTCCTGAGCCAGCCATGCTGGCTCAGGAATTCTGAGAGTTGAAGTCCACAAGTCATGAAGGGGCCATAGTTTCCCCATGCTGGCTGAGGAATTCTGGGAGTTGAAGTCCACAAGTCATGAAGGGGCCATAGTTTCTCCATGCTGCCTCAGGAATTCTGGGAGTTGAAGTCCGCAAGTCATGAAGGGGCCATAGTTCCCCCATGCTGGCTCAGGAATTCTGGGAGTTGAAGTCCGCAAGTCATGAAGGGGCCATAGTTCCCCCATGCTGGCTGAGGAATTCTGGGAGTTGAAGTCCGCAAGTCATGAAGGGGCCATAGTTTCCCCATGCTGCCTCGGGAATTCTGGGAGTTGAAGTCCACGAGTCATAAAAGAGCCAAGGTTCCCTACCCCTGGTCTAACGCAACAAGGCATGGCTAGTCCATTGATCCAAACTTCTAGATCTACAAGACCCAAAGGGGATCTTTAACAACGTACAGCTCAAAGGTCTGATGCTTAAATGTCAGCTCCTGCAATGAAAATTGTGTTCATTTCATCGGTGCCTTTTTCCACGACATGCTTAAATGACCAGTGACAATTTTATACAGTATTCATTTCAAAGAACATGGCATTCTGTTTTCCGATTTCTCAATCCCTCTCTGTGGGACTCAGCTACATTTCCTTCTTAATGTGGAGAAATGACTACACGAATGACTCTTCACCAGTAGGGCTCCAGTAGCATTTGTCATCCATTCTGCTTTTTGCAAGCAGCTAACATTCATTTCACACACACGCACCTAGAGACTGGCGTGCTGAGTGAAAGAGTTATTAAAGGAATATTCAGCCAGAATGTGTGAGAAGAACATGATTAGACAGGGCTGTGCAGTACTTTAGATTCGAAGGGGGAAAAAAAAAAGGTACTTGTTCAGCTTTTCAAGAGAGCTGCTGCTGTTGCACAATTTCAAGCAGTGGTGTGTTCTGTTTAAGGAGGTCCTTGTGTCCTCCTGAGACACTTTTGGATCTAACATGCTGCACAAGTCTAGAATTTAATGCTCTCCAGAATGGCAAGAAGACCAATAAAGATAGCTCTATTGATGTTGTTGTTGTTGATGATGATGATGATAATAATAATAATAATAATAATAATAATAGTAGTAGTAGTAGTAGTAGTAGTAGTAGTAGTAGTAGTAGTAAAGTTGGAAGGGACCTTGGAGGTCATCTAGTCCAACCCCCTGCTCAGGCAGGAAACCCTATACCATTTCAGACAAATGGCTGTCCAGTCTCTTCTTAAAAACTTCCAGTGTTGGAGCATTCACTGCTTCTGGAGGCAGGTTGTTCCACTGATTAATTGTTCTAACTGTCAGAAAATTTCTCCTTAGTTCTAGGTTGCTTCTCTCCTTGATGAGTTTCCATCCGTTGCTTCTTGTCCTGCCTTCAGGCGCTTTGGAGAATAGCTTGACTCCCTCTTCTTTGGGGCAGCCCCTGAGATATTGGAACACTGCTGTCATGTCCCCCCTCGTCCTTCTCTTCATTAAACTAGACATACCCAATTCCAGCAGCCGTTCCTTATATGCTTTAGCCTCCAGTCCCCTAATCATCTTTGTTAATAATAACAATAAAGTTGGAAGCGACCTTGGATGTCATCTAGTTCAACCCCCTGGTCAGGCAGGAATGACTATACCAGTGGTGGCGAACCTGTGGCACGCGTGCCAGAGGCGGCACTCAGAGCCCTCTCTGTGAGCACATGTGCCGTTGCCCCAGCCTTGCCTCCCCTGCGACCCCTTCCTCACCAGCAGCCCCCCTGGAGGAGAGTTGCCCCTGAGCATGGCCCACACGGAGCAGTGCAGCCAAGGACATGGCAGCCAGGCAGCATAGACAAGACTCTGCCCTCACAGCCCATCGTGCACAGTTGATGCTGCGGGGCGCAGGCAGAGGGCGTGGCTGCCATGGCGCTACTCTGCTGCCTAGATGATCTGCGCCGGGCCCTGGAGGTGGTGAGTGGCCCTGCGGGCAGGCGGGGTGGGGGAGGAGCAGGGGCGGGGCAGGGAGTGGAGCAGGGGCGGGGCCAGTTTTTGGGCACTCGGTCTCTAAAAGGTTTGCCATCACTGCCCTATACCATTTCAGACAAATGGCTGTCCAGTCTTTTCTCAAAAACTTCCAGTGTTGGAGCATTCACAACTTCTGGAGGCAGGTTGTTCCACTGATTAATTGGTTCTAACTATCAGGAAGTTTCTCCTTAGTTCTAGGTTGCTTCTCTCCTTGATTAGTGTCCATCCGTTGCTTCTTGTCCTGCCTTCAGGCGCTTTGGAGAATAGCTTGACTCCCTCTTCGCTGTGGCAGTCCCTGAGATAGTGGAACACTGCTATCATGTCACCCTTAGTCCTTCTTTTCATTAAACTAGACATAAACGATTCTGCAATATTCTTCATATGTTTTAGCCTCCGGTCCCCTAATTACCTTTGTTGCATGGTGGCTTGGTCGCCAGACAAAACATTTGGATGTACAGCATCTGGACTTCCCATAGAAGGAACTCTTTAGAGTTCTAGCACTGGAAAAGTAATATAAACAGGTTTCTTGCTACTATCTGTGCTTCTGGCTGCTTGTCAAAGATCTGTCTTCTTTTCTCAGCATGTGTGTAAGGGCAAATCTTTGAGCGCTAAAATGACTAATTAACAGAGGATGTCCTCACAGCCTTCCAAATCAGCGGCTAAGAATCTTACGGTTTTCCTTTGCCAGAAAATTGTAACTTGTTCATATGTTTAAGAGTGTGTGTGGGATGAGGATGGTGATGATGGTGATGATATCACCTAATTGGGTAATGAAATGCCTGTAAGGATATTGCATCCAGTTTTGGATGCCAGGATATCAAAAAGATGTTGAGACTCTAGAAAAAATGCAGAGAAGAGCAACGTAGATGATTAGGGGATTGTAGGCTAAAACCTACAAGGAACGGTTGCAAGTAGTTGGTACGTCTAAATGAAAAGAAGGAGTAGGGATGACGTGATTGCAATATTCCAATATCTAAGGGGTTGCCCTAAAGAAGAAGGGGTCAAGCTATTCTCCAAAGCACCCGAAGGCAGAACAAGAAGCACAGATGGAATCTAATCAAGGAGAGAACCAATCTAGAACTAAAGAGAAATTTCCTGACAGTTAGAACAATTAATCAGTGAGACGGCTTGCCTCCAGAAGTTGTGGGGGCTCCATCGCGGGAAGATTAAAAAGAAGAGATTGGATAACTGTTTTTCGGGAATGGCATAGAGTCTCGTGCTTGAGGGTGTTGGACTAGAAGACCTCAAGGTAACTTCCAGCTCTGTTATTCTGAAAACAAACCAGCATAGGGAGCACTAAGGACCCTACATACTCTACAAGAATAACTCTTTCATGTAAATAACCTGTATATTCAAGAAACATGCACACAGACACACCCTACACACATAAACATCTCTACTTTTAGCTTTCATTAGTGGACACCTCTATTGACCCTCACCTCCGGATAATTAGCAAACAAAAATCATTAATAAGCAATTTTATTGACCAAACATTGCCTTCCAGCATTGGCACTGCATTGATGCTTTCTGTTTTACTGGACAATCTATTTGACTATTTAGACAACTTGGTCACATTGAGCTTGAAATAGAGAATAAACCTTCAAGTCAGTTCTTCATTTTTATTGGTGCCTATAGGCGACACAAAGCATATTTCACATAATAGAGGATTTTTCTATCATTGGTATGGACCCTGTACATGATACAAGATGGTTCTTTGGGGTCCTTGATGCTTTCTGAGCCTTGTTTTCTTGCAGACATTTCATTACCCAGCCAGGAACCTGTAATGAGGAGATAGATACACGTACAAGAAAGGGGAATGGAGGAAAAAGAGCAAATAGCAGAACGACAACATTGATCAGCGCTAAG
>NW_015389673.1:166259-167388 GCF_001527695.2 Protobothrops mucrosquamatus
TAGGGAATACCGTGGATGGATGGATAGAAGAGGGAACTGTGTCAAACTTAATGGGGAGGCCTGGAGAGGGAAAAACCGCCCGAGAGCCCGTTAAAAGGCACAGGAGGAAGAGCCCCCATATGAAAGGGGATAAAAGACCACCGGATAGCAAGAACGACGACGGAAAAGGAACCGTGGAAAGTAGATCGGAACGGGGGGGGAAGGACGCATGTAACATTGCGGACAGATGGGTAGAGGAGGAAATCGTGTTGAACCCAATGGGGAGACCCAGCGAGGGAAGACCCGCCCGGGAGCCCGTCAAAGAGCGTAGGAGGAAGAGCCCCTATACGAAAGGGGATAAAAGATCACTAGGTAGTAAGAGCGAAGATGGGAGAGGAACGGTGGAAAATAGATCGGAGCAGGCGAGAGGTATAGGGGAATGGTATAACGGAAGATCGGAGGATGTAGGCACCCCCGAGAATGAAGGGAGTCGAGGGGCGTTAGAGCGAAGAAAGAAATGGAGTCGATGGATGGGTGAAGGACATTGCAGAGACATGAATAAGGGGGTGGAAGGAATGGAATATGAAAGGACTCCCAGAAGAGAGGATGATGGAATGGTAGTATTGGGGATGATAAGAGGGGAGTGGGCACAACAGAAGGGTGGGTTGGATAAAGGGAAATTGAGAGTAAGTACAGACGGAGTGAATGCGAACGGTGAGAATGGGGAGGGGGTGTGGAACGGGCTTCAAAGGGAAGAGAAAAGAAATGCATGCATCACCAACATTAGAGAGAGAGGGGAAGGGATTAATCTGGACTCGATGGGAGGACCCGGTGCAAGAGGGATCGATCGAGGGCCCGCTGGAGACCCCCGGACCCCCCACAGGTCGAATGGAAGGAGGGATAGTAACATGAAGGAGAATGGAATTGAAGCCAATACACACGGGAGGGATTGTGAAAACGACAGAGGAAAGGGTGAAATGAATGAGGGGGAAAGAATGGATCGATCAGAGGAGAAGGACGAAAGAACCACTCAGGGTGAAGGGTGTAAGAAAGAATCTTGGATGATCCCTGATGAAGACATCCAGAGACCCCGCAACAATAAACAGGGAAAGAAGGCTAGGCGCTTACACGTGGGTAAAGACAAAACAGG
>NW_015389673.1:168190-174817 GCF_001527695.2 Protobothrops mucrosquamatus
TTTTTTACGAGGCACCCTGTCGGCCCAAATATATATATATATTTCCATGAGTCACTTTGAGGGGGTTTCATTCCCTGTAAGATGCCTTCTGAAAAATGGATCAATAAATAAGCCACAAAGATGTTCTTTTTATAGAACAAGTGCAGCTGCCCAGACTAACACATTGGTCAGACCACTGATCTACCTATTCATCCAGTACTAATAGTAACTATCTGTTTGATAGGTGTGTGAGGTGATTTCTACAAAGGAAAATAACATCCACAATACAGGTATTCCTCGACTTATAACAGTTTGTTTAGCGATTGTTCGAAGTTACAATGGTACTGAAAAAGTGACTGATGACCGTTTTTCACACTTACGACCCTTGCAGCATCCCCGTGGTCACGTGAGCAAAATCTGAATGCAACAGGGATGTATTTATAACGGTTGCCGGGTCCCTGGGTCATGTGATCACCTTTTGCAACCTTCAAATGAGGAAGCCAGATTCACTTAACAAACATGTCACTAATTTAATAACTGCAATGATTTGCTTGACAACTGTGGCAAGAAAGGTCGTAAAATGGGGCAAAGCTCTTTTAACAAATGTCTCGCTTAGCAACAGAAATTTTGGGCTCAGTTGTGGTCATAAGTCGAGGACCACCTGTAATCTGTCCATAAGCAATAGGACTTTAGGAGAAGTAAAGGTAAAGTCTTCATGTACATTTTGATTTAACAGAATGACAGAGTTAGAAGTGTTGAAAGGAGGTGTTGAAAGAAAAATCTTCATCAGGGTCCAGTCCAAGCTGGGAATAATCAAAATGGAGACAGCTTTAGAAAGAAGGTTGTAGTTCATTGAAGAGCAGAGACAGAAGCATAGCTCTGGAAAAGCTGACCCCATGTTGCTGGGAGTGGTGGGTTTTTATACCTTCTTGAGCTTTTTTTTGGAGTTATTCCTGTGGCATGAACTTTGACCTGAATCTGAGTGTGCCTTTCTGGTACACTGATGGTTATGGGTTAATCCTATTATGTGCCAAAGGTTATATACTGCTTCCCTGAGGGTGTGGCTGATGACTATGTCCTGTGTTGGATTTTTTTGGTGTGAGGGATTTGTTGATTCTAGGGATCTTTGTCTTTCTAATCCCATCAGTTCTAAGCTTCCAGGTACCCAGTCTTTCTGAAAGGATTATGATATCTGCATTTCTACAGAGTGGTTTCTGCTTGTGGGAGGGAGACTTGGGGCTATTAAGAAAAACTGGGCATGCTTTTCTGCTTCTTTAAGATCCTTTGAGGAAATATAATATTCTGCCTTTTTAATATTGGAGAAATACGATGCCATTTTTGCAGTCATTCCATTCCCTGCTCTCTGATCTATTCAGTAGAAAACTTTTTTTTTAATTTCAGTGAGTTTATAATCGTGTCTTCTGACCGCTTCATTTGGCAGCATTTGAAGTAAGTCCTCCACTTAACGATCACAATTCGGCCCAAAAGGTATGTGTGGTTCAGTGAGAAATTTGTTAAGTGAGTTTTGTCCCACTTTTCTTTGCCACAGTTGTTAAGCGAATCACTGCAGTTGTCAAATGAGTAACACGGTTGTTAAGTGAGCTTGGCTTCCCCCTTGACTTTGCTTCTCCGAAGGTCGCAAAAGGGGATCACAGGAGCCGGCGCACTGCGACTGTCATAAATGTGAGCAGTTATCAAGCATCTGAACGTAAATCACATGACCATGGAGATGCTGCAGTGGTCTAGAGTATATAAAATGGTCATAGGTCACTTTTTCAAGTGCCGTTGTAACTTTGAACGGTCACTAAATGAACTAAACACAGGACTACCTGTATTTTTATCAGCCTGCGTGCAAGAATAGGGAAATTTTAAGATAGGTGTATAGGGCCTTTTTGTTTCCCTTTCTCCTTTTATTGTAAGTTTGTAAGATGTGGAGGCTCTAGAAAGAGTGCAGAGAAGAGCAACAAAGATGATTAGGGGATTGGAGGCTAAAACATGTGAAGAATGGCTGCAGGAATTGGGTACGTCTAGTTTAATGAAGAGAAGGACGAGGGATGACATGATAGCAGGGTTCCAATATCTCAGGGGCTGCCCCAAAGAAGAGGGAGTCAAGTTATTCTCCAAAGCACCTGAAGGCCGGACAAGAAACAAGGGATGGAAACTGATCAAGGAGAGAAGCAACCTAGAACTAAGGAGAAACTTCCTGACAGTGAGAACAATTAACCAGTGGAACAACCTGCCAACAGAAACTGTGAATGCTCCAACACTGGAGGTTTTTAAGAAGAGATGTTTGTCTGAAATGGTAAAGGATTTGCTGCTTGAACAGGGGGTTGGACTAAAAGATCTCCAAGGTCCCTTCCAATTCTGTTATTTGTCATTCTATTAGATATTAGTTCGTTTAGTGAAAGTTACAACAGCACAGAAGAAAGTGAG
This sequence comes from Protobothrops mucrosquamatus, assembly GCF_001527695.2. Classification (NCBI taxonomy): domain Eukaryota; kingdom Metazoa; phylum Chordata; class Lepidosauria; order Squamata; family Viperidae; genus Protobothrops; species Protobothrops mucrosquamatus. Next base: position 170,603 of record NW_015389673.1, read on the forward strand.
TTATGATTGTTTTTCACACTTACGCCCATTGCAGCATCCTGATGGTTATATGCTCAAAATTCAGATGCTTGGCAACTGACTCGTATTTATGACGGTTGCAATGTCTCGGTGTCACGTGATCCCGTTTTGTGACTTTCTCACCGGCAAAGTCCATGGGGAAGCCAGATTCACTTAACAAACAACCGTGTCACTAACTTAACAACTGCAGGGAGTCACTTAACAAACGTAGTAAGAAAGGTCATAAAAGGGGGCCAAATTCATTTAACAACGGTCTCGCTTAGCAACATAAATGTTCGACCCAGTTGTGGTCGTAAGTCGGGGAGTACCTTTATTGTTGCATGAAGTAGTTTCATTTGTTTTTCGATTCTGTTTTTTTTTCTTCGTATATACTGTAGTTCCTTTTAATGTTGACGATTTTAATCCGATCAAGGAAGGAATGACTTCCCTGTGGTTGGACTTCAAATCTCCGGTTTTCAAAAGGCTATTTGATGGTTAAACACTCTTTTGTCTCAGTTCCGACTTTAAACTGAGCAAGGTTAGAGTGATTCAGTGTTTGAAAAGGTGTTTCAAAAGGAAACAGAAATATGGAATGAGTCAGTTGCAGACTCTATTTCTGCTCCTGTCTCTGGATTTTGCTGTCTTTGCCTCCCAATTAATTAGTGGTCTTTTCTTGCTGGGTACAGTTTGCTTCAATAATTCACAATATTGCCAATTCGGTTAATTAAAGTTGGGATTAATGGCTTTTGATTAGACGAAGTCCAATTGAGGAATGGTTTAAGCAATCCTTTACAGGAAAAATAGCACATATAAAAAGCTTGGAGAAAGAATGGAGATATGAAGAATGTGGCTACCTTGAACTAATGCAGTGACTTCCAGATGTGTTGGTGTACAATTCCAGATGTCTTAGTGTGCAACGTATTCTCCAAAGCACCTGAAGGCGGAACAAGAAGCAACGATGGAAACTCTCCAAGGAGAGAACCAACCTGGACACAAGGAGAAATTTCCTGATGGTGACAACAATTAATCAGTGGAATGACTTGCCCCAGAAGTTGTGGGTGCTCCAACACTGGAGGTTTTTAAGAAGAGAGTCTTGAATGGTATAGGGTTTCCTGGTTGAGAAGGGGGTTGGACTAGAAGACCTCCAAGGTCCCTTCCAATTCTGTTATTCTGTTTTTTCCCAAAAAATAGCCAGATTAAAGAATCTTACATTGTAAATTGGGGAAAAATAATCAGAATAGAGTAGAGTAGAGTAGAGTAGAGTAGAGTAGAGTTGGAAGGGACCTTGTAGGTCTTCTAGTCCAGCCACCAGCTCAAACAGGAGAACCTATACTATCTTAGACAGGTGACTCTTCTTAAAAACCTCCAGTGATGGAGCACCCACGATTTCTGGAGGCAAGCTGTTCCACTGGTTAATTGTCCTCACTATCAGGAAATTTCTCCTTAATTCCAGGTTGCTTCTCTCTTTGATCACTTTCCAACCATTGTTTCTTGTCCTGTCCTCTGGTGCTTTGGAGAATAATTTGACCCCCTCTTATGTTCTTCAGTCAGCTGTTGTGCTTTGACCCTGGATACTTTAGACTTCTTTTGGATAATATCAGCTCAATACATTTTTTCACACTTCCCAAAGACACAGATGTGTTGCACTAAACAGAAATCACAGTGTATCATTCAAACTTTAGAAGAGAATATTTGTGGCTCAGGGTGGAACTGTGGCATCTTTAGTGCTCTCTGAACTTGGTTGTTTGCTTGCAGACATTTCATTACCTGACTAGGTAACATCATCAGTGCTGGGCTAGCAATGCTAGGTCCTACTAGCACTGATGATGTTACTTAGTTGGGAAATGAAATGTCTGCAAGAAAACAGCCAGGCTCAAAGAGCACCAAGGACCGCAGATTCTAACTTTGACACAGGCATCCCTTGTGATTCTATTTTGTAGTGCATCAAACAGAATAATTGATCCATCTCTTCCTGAATGCCGTTGTGAACGGATGCCGTTGTGAACGGATGCCGTTGTGAATGGATGCCGTTTATATGGCGCACGTTTTAAAAGAAAAGTTTGATGACCAGGTTTGCTAGCCGAGAGTGAAGTGTCCAATGTCACACTTGAGATTTTTTTCCAAAGTGTAGTTGATTAGGATGAACTGCTCTGCTTCTAATAGGAGAACATTAAAGCAAAGCACAAGATGATTACTTTTTTTTCTCTTTTTTTGCCAGCAATTTTTTATTTTTACTGGAAAAACTTCAGGTGAAGTTTAGGATTTATGTCCTTTTGCACAAGGATAAGAACACTCCGAAACACTTTTTGAGGGATCAAATCTGAAGCACGGTGCAACTTTGCTAGCTGAGAACTTAGAGATAAATTTGAAGCAATATTGATAGACTAGAGTGTCAACGCTGCTAACATTGGATGTTTTTGCTTTGACAACATATGGAGATGCAGCCATTTTCCTTCTTATGTTTTACTCTTAGAATTAGGGTTAGAATTAGATGATATTGGGGGGGGGAGGAGGAGGAATGTGCATGGGAGTTTAGTTAGACATAACAATACTGTAACCAGTGTGAGAACCAAGGTTATTGAAATAAGAGATGATAAGAAGTTGCCGGGCTGGAGAACTGGAGGGAGAGCCTGCATTTCAAACTAATTGGAAAATGTGATTTATGACTGTAAATTAGAGGAGGGAATTGTGCTTTGACACTATGTGCTCAGGGGAGGGGAATTCAGATTTTGGCTTTGGCTATGTAAGTGCCGATGCTATGCTTCTCAAATAAAGATTCTTTAAGGTAAACAATGCCTCGAAGTTCTTTGAAGAGTTTCATCCGTCGGAACCATGACGTTGAGAAAGTAAGCAGAAAGTAAGCAAGTAAAAGTGAATGTGAAGTTTTCTGTTTTGGAAGATGAAAATAGTGAGATGCCAAGATGTGTCTATACATACAAAGATCAGAATACAGGTTGTCCACAACTCACAACCATTTGTTTAACAAAAGTTCACAGTTACCATGGCACTGAAAAAAAGATTTTGGGATTGTCATTTGCAAACTTCTTAAGGACATTCTGGCAAACATAGTCAAGGGAGGAAGCGAGATGTGCTTAATGATGACATGTTTCACTTAGCAACTCCAGAGATTTCATTAACAGTCGTGGCAAAAAATGTTCCAAAATGGGGCAAGACTCAATTTTAACATCTGCCTTGCTTAGGAACGGAAATTTTGGACTCAATTGTGGTTGTAAGTCGATGGATGGAAACCGATCAAGGAGAGAAGCAACCTGGAATTAAGGAGAAACTTCCTAACAGTGAGGACAATTAACCAGTGGAACAGCTTGCCTCCAGAAGTCGTGGGTGCTCCATCACTGGAGGTTTTTAAGAAGACCTGACTAGACAGTACTCAGGTCTCAAATCCGGGCTGTCAACTTTCCAGCTGACATCAGCTCCTCTAACCACTGAGCCACCCCCCCCCCATTTTTATCTATAGTTATCTATTTTGCTTTCAGGAAATGAGCAAAAATCATATTTAGGAAATATATATGTGTTTTTCTGGGCCATGTTTCATAAAGCAAGATTAGTATTTAGTGCTTTCAGAAAATTGGACTCCGTGTTCTCTCTGTAGATTTCAAAGTATTACTGGAAAGGTCAGCGAGTAAAATATTTCTGTCATTATTAAAGGTGAAGGGCCATTAAATTGGAAGGGTTGAAATAATAGCCACTTTTGAAAAGCTTCCTCAATACCTGGAGAACTTATAGAATACATGACTTTGGACTCAACTTGCATTGGAGTTCAAAGCAAAATTTTGCCTACATTTCAGGAATAAGCTTAAACAAAAATCCTTCCTTCCTTCCTTCCTTCCTTCCTTCTCTCCTGTCCATCCTCTCCTTCCTTCCTTCCTTCCTTCCTTCCTTCCTTCCTTCCTTCCTTTCTTCCTTCCTTCCTTGCATCCATCCATCCATCCACCTCTCCTGTCCTTCCTTCCTTCCTTCCTTCCTTCCTTCCTTCCTTCCTTCCTTCCTCCCTCCCTCCCTCCCTCCCTCCATCCATCCATCCATCCATCCATCCATCCATCCATCCATGGTCATCTAGCCAGCATGACTATGCGTCAACGGTGCATAAAATTCTGACACCTTCCCACCAAAGTGGTTCCTATTGATCTACTTGCTCCAGGAGCTGGAGCAAGGAACAGGAGCTCACCCCATTGTGCAGCTCTCGGGTCTCAAACCCAG
>NW_015389674.1:0-6859 GCF_001527695.2 Protobothrops mucrosquamatus
GTGAGGAGAGAGAAAAAGAGGGAGAGAGAGGGAGAGAGGCACTTGCGCTTCCTCTCTCTTTCCTCTCTCTTTCTCTCTATCTTTTTCTCTTTTCCCTCTCCCTCTCTCTTTCCTCTCCCTCCCTTCCCCTTCTTTCTCCAGGTGAGGAGAGAAAGAGAGAGGGAGAGAGAGGCACTTGCGCTTCCTCTCTCTTTCCTCTATCTTTCTCTCTCTTTTTCTCTTTCCCCTCTCCCTCTCTCTTTCCTCTCGCTCCCTTTCTCCCCCCATCTTCTGCTCACCTCACATTCTTCGCTGACAAAGCAGCCGGGACTCTGGCGCGCCTTCCCAGCCAGCTGGGTCAATGGTCCTGCGGCTGGAGATCGTAGGGGCTGCTCTCTCTCAGGGCCGTGGTTTGCGGGAAGGCTGGCCTGCTCAGCAGAGGCTCTGGCGGGCTGCTCCCAGCGGGGATTCCAGGCTTCCCCGTGCGGTTCCCCGACCACGTGTACCTCGGACGGGGCCAACCAGGGAAAGGGACTTCCTGGCCGCGCTTCTCCCAGAGGGTGGGGCGCCTGGGCACAAGGCCAATCAGGAGCCCTGCGAGGGGGCAAATCTGCATGAGAGAGAAAGAGAGAGAGAAGCACAAGTGCCTCTCTCTGTCTCTCTCTACAAATGGCGGAGGATGCTCGGAGCTGCAGGGGAAGGCTCAAAAGTGTCCCCAAAACATCTCGCTCCATCGCCCCCCTATCGCCCCCTTTTCGTTCCATCGCCCCCACGCCGCCCCTTTTCGTTCCATCGCCCCCCTGAAAAGTGAAATCACCCCCTGGGGGGCGGTACCGCCCAGGTTAAGAACCACTGCCATAGACAAAACCATTCCCCCTTTGAAATACGCTTTTCTGTAATCTTCAGTAATGTTTTGCTGATTTTGGAGGGGAAATGAAAACAACAATAAAAAATATTGCTATAAATATAACATTTACAATTATAGAAAGATTTAAAATGTATTGTATCTTTTTCTGCCTTCAAATCAAATTGATACATTTATTTGGTTTTAGTTTAATTTTTTCCCATGGCACCATCTTATATAAGCCTTTGTGCTCTAGACAGAAACATAGGACCTGAGTTTTTGGAAGACAAGAATAAAAGAATAAATATGTTTTATTCACCTATCTTTATTTGTATCCTCTGTTTTGAATCAGGCATACATTTTAAACAGAGATGCAATATATCTCCCTGGCCAAAAGAACATTGCAATCTATATACATTTTTAATAAGTAATACATTGATGAGGTTTGTTTATTTATGTTAACAACAATATTGTTAGATATGAAGGATATGAAGAAAAATGAAGGATATGAAAAAAAATCAATTTCTATAAGAGAAATCAAATTTTGCTTTCAAAAGATGCCCATCATGTATTTTAAAAATAAAAATGAATTCCTCTAAATGTCAAATTGTATGTACTTCTATTTGTCTTTTTCTATTTTATTCATGGAAAAATGCAAACCACTCTGAACTTATTAAAACCCGTTCTTGAAATATAGGAAATACTACTTACTAATATTGAAACTGCAGCATTTAGCCTAACTCGACTATCATTGCAGTCAAATGCATATAGCTGTCCTTTAAATATTATCTTGCATACATCATGGAGATACTGACAAGTCCTTTTTGCTGCAAAGCTCATCTGAATAACATGAATAAAAAAACAACTGACATTTCAAAGGTGAACACTAAGATATTTCATCTAGATTCTGTCTGGCCATTGGGTTCTGCTAGCTGAAAATTCAGATGTCACTTCTGACAGTGACAGAAACTGGCAGATTTCCTGACAGTTCAGATGATGGATAAAAAGAAAAGATACAAAATCTACAGGATTTAGCCTTATCTTTCTACTTAACAGAAAAGAATCAACAGACTGGAACAATCACCAAATAAAATGTCAAAATGGCTAAAGCTTGCTCGTAGGTGTTTTGAGCACTTACTGTAATCCCAAATCTGTATGTTACATTTTAGATTTCAGGGTATCTGTTTTCTTGTTTTTAAGTCAGAAAAAAATAGCCAACCACATAATATCATTGTCTCCCTCAAAAAGAATTTATCTTCCTGGTCCTTTCAGAATTCATATCAATAAATTTCCACATAAGATACAGTAAGAAGACTAGGCACCGAAATCTAGCTGTAGGTAGTTGTAACTTCTTTTTTAAATAATAGTGAGGAAAAAATCTTGGAAACTAATGAAATAAAGGTAAATTCAACTTGGTCCACATAATGACTAATGCATCATTCAATTCATATATGACTCTATGATTCTTTTAAGAAGGATATAAATGCACAAGAGCATTCATAGCATGTCTGAGTATTACATAATAGGTCACTTTCATGTGAGATGGGCAACTATAAATATATAATAAATAAATAAATAAATAAATAAATAAATAAATAAATGATTGAATGAATGAATGATATGCAGCTGATCATTTCAAAAATTTGCTTCATCTTAAGGATTTAGTCCAACCATTATTGAATCAATGATCTGAACAAAGCTTGCCACAGAGGTTTTTCATAAAAATATTGATATTCTGGCTATTACTCTGTTGTGGTAAACAGGCTTTACACCTCTAAATCTCACTAATTTCTCTTATAATTTATTTAATATACAAGAATATTCTCTCCTCTTTTATTCTATTTCTGTCCCTTATAAGTCCATTCAAATTTGGTCTGAAGGCCAGTGCCTTATAAGGGAGAAAAAAAAACCTGAATGCCCCCCAAAAATCTTAGAATGCCCCAAAGTAATGATGGATGATGCCATTGTAGAGTAATGCAGTCTCTGACCCTTGACAGAGCTGTCTTAACTGATCAGATAGCAATCTAGGCAATTGGAAAGCCACTGTGTGAATGGCTTTAATGATAAAAATAAATAAATTAAAGAAATGGAGCTATGAGATACAAAATCCATTTCAATCACATCTTTCCTAAGAGGGAGGAAGGGAGGAAGGAAGACATTTGTGCATCTGAACTGTGACAAATGGGCTGAAAAAGGGATTTTATGCATCAAGCAGGGTTTTTTTAAAATCTTTTTTCCCCCTGTAATCTTTCTTTTCAAACGCTTTTCTCTGGATCAAGCAGAAGCTATCTTACTTAGTACATAATTCCTTAAAAGACATCAAGCCTCTTTGCTTTTCAGAGAGAAAGAGTTCTGAAGTATAGATACACCATTAGAGAAAGCTTGATCCCCTGTCACCAGCAGACAAGCTTGTGAGAATTGGAAGTGAACCTGGGATCTAAAAGACCAGATAGAAAAGATGGATTAAAATGGCTAAGCCAGCTATAATCTTTTCTTATCTTAAAGAGGTTTTTTTTATATATATAAAACTGGATTGACATATTAATAACTAAAATCTCAGAAAAGATACGGATTTCAATGGATAATTGTTTAGATTATATGAAAACGCTTAAAAAAAAGCTTTTAGCTGATATAGGCTTTATACATTGGAAGTCAAGAAAGACAACAAAATTGAGATCACCAAAAGGGGAATATAAAAGAAGAAACAANATATATATATATATATATATATATATATATATATATATATATATATATATATATATATATATATATATATATATATATATATGTAATGCAATGAAAAACAATTTTAATCTAGACATACATGACAAGATTAGGTTCTAAGAGATTATAGTATTTCTTGATCAGTTTTAAATGTACATATACATTCTATACCCTTCTTGACTTTTTTTTCCTTTACAAAGGAATAACATTTTCTTTGGGAGAAGGACCACATTGATGCTTATGAAAAGATTTAGTAGCCTTTTATATGAGTGCATGTAGAACACACTCATTTATCTATCCCATAGACAAAACCATTCCCCCTTTGAAATACGCTTTTCTGTAATCTTCAGTAATGTTTTGCTGATTTTGGAGGGGAAATGAAAACAACAGTAAAAAATATTGCTATAAATATAACATTTACAATTATAGAAAGATTTAAAATGTATTGTATCTTTTTCTGCCTTCAAATCAAATTGATACATTTAATTGGCTTTAGTTTAATTTTTTTCCATGGCACCATCTTATATAAGCCTTTGTGCTCTAGACAGAAACATAGGACCTGAGTTTTTGGAAGACAAGAATAAAAGTAATTTGTTTTATTCACCTATCTTTAGTTGTATCCTCTGTTTTGAATCAGACATACATTTTAAACAGAGATGCAATATATCTCCCTGGCCAAAAGAAACATTGCAATCTATATACATTTTTAATAAGTAATACATTGATGAGGTTTGTTTATTTATGTTAACAACAATATTGTTAGATATGAAGGATATGAAGAAAAATGAAGGATATGAAGAAAAATCAATTTCTATAAGAGAAATCAAATTTTGCTTTCAAAAGATGCCCATCATGTATTTTAAAAATAAAAGTGAATTCCTCTAAATGTCAAAATTGTATGTACTTCTATTTGTCTTTTTCTATTTTATTCATGGAAAAATGCAAACCACTCTGAACTTATTAAAACCCATTCTTGAAATATAGGAAATACTACTTACTAATATTGAAACTGCAGCATTTAGCCTAACTTGACTATCATTGCAGTCAAATGCATATAGCTGTCCTTTAAATATTATCTTGCATACATCATGGAGATACTGACAAGTCCTTTTTGCTGCAAAGCTCATCTGAATAACGTGAATAAAAAAACAACTGACATTTCAAAGGTGAACACTAAGATATTTCACCTAGATTCTGTCTGGCCACTGGGTTCTGTTAGCTGAAAATTCAGATGTCACTTCTGACAGTGACAGAAACTGGCAGATTTCCTGACAGTTCAGATGATGGATAAAAATAAAAGATACAAAATCTACAGGATTTAGCCTTATCTTTCTACTTAACAGAAAAGAATCAACAGACTGGAACAATCACCAAATAAAATGTCAAAATGGCTAAAGCTTGCTCGTAGGTGTTTTGAGCACTTACTGTAATCCCAAATCTCTATGTTACATTTTAGATTTCAGGGTATCTGTTTTCTTGTTTTTAAGTCAGAAAAAAATAGCCAACCACATAATATCATTGTCTCCCTCAAAAAGAATTTATCTTCCTGGTCCTTTCAGAATTCATATCAATAAATTTCCACATAAGATACAGTAAGAAGACTAGGCACTGAAATCTAGCTGTAGGTAGTTGTAACTTCTTTTTTAAATAATAGTGAGGAAAAAATCTTGTAAACTAATGAAATAAAGGTAAATTCAATTTGGTCCACATAATGACTAATGCAGTGGTTCTCAACCTGTCGGTCGGGACCCCATTTGGGGTCGATCGACCATTTCACGGGGGTCACCAAGCAAGGCTGTCCGCCATTTTTTTCCCTTTTCCGGCGGGTGCCTTACCTCCCTTGGGCTGGGCCAGCTGGTGGTCAGCCTGCTCTTTCTCAGCCGGCGCAGGGAGTGGAACCACGCATGCGCGGCGCTCCCGGGCAGGGAAAGTCCTCGACTTACGACCGGTTGGGTAGTCCTCGACTTATGACCGGTTTAGTCCTCGACTTACGACCGGTTGGGGTCGCGGCATTAAAAAGGTTGAGAACCACTGGACTAATGCATCATTCAATTCATATATGACTCTATGATTCTTTTAAGAAGGATATAAATGCACAAGAGCATTCATAGCATGTCTGAGTATTACATAGTAGGTCACTTTCATGCGAGATGGGCAACTATAAATAAACAAACAAACAAACAAACAAATAAATAAATAAATGATTGATTGAATGAATGAATGAATGATATGCAGCTGATCATTTCAAAAATTTGCTTCATCTTAAGGATTTCATCCAACCATTATTGAATCAATGATCTGAACAAAGCTTGCCACAGAGGTTTTTCATAAAAATATTGATATTCTGGCTATTACTCTGTTGTGGTCAACAGGCTTTACACCTCTAAATCTCACTAATTTCTCTTATAATTTATTTAATATACAAGAATATTATCTCCTCTTTTATTCTATTTCTGTCCCTTATAAGTCCATTCAAATTTGGTCTGAAGGCCAGTGCCTTATAAGGGAGAAAAAAAACCCTGAATGCCCTCCAAAAATCTTAGAACGCCCAAAAGTAATGATGGATGATGCCATTGTAGAGTAATGCAGTCTCTGACCCTTGACAGAGCTGTCTTAACTGATCAGATAGCAATCTAGGCAATTGGAAAGCAACTGTGTGAATGGCTTTAATGATAAAAATAAATAAATTAAAGAAATGGAGCTATGAGGTACAAAATCCATTTCAATCACATCTTTCCTAAGAGGGAGGAAGGAAGAAATTTGTGCATCTGAACTGTGACAAATGGGCTGAAAAGGGGATTTTATGCATCAAACAGGTTTTTTTAAAAATCTTTTTTCCTCCTGTAATCTTTCTTTTCAAACGCTTTTCTCTAGATCAAGCAGAAGCTATCTTACTTAGTACATAATTCCTTAAAAGACATCAAGCCTCTTTGCTTTTCAGAGAGAAAGAGTTCTGAAGTATAGATGCACCATTAGAGAAAGCTTGATCCCCTGTCACCAGCAGACAAGCTTGTGAGAATTGGAAGTGAACCTGGGATCTAAAAGACCAGATAGAAAAGATGGATTAAAATGGCTAAGCCAGCTATAATCTTTTCTTATCTTAAAGAGGGTTTTTTTATATATATAAAACTGGATTGACATATTAATAACTAAAATCTCAGAAAAGATACGGATTTCAATGGATAATTGTTTAGATTATATGAAAACGCTTAAAAAAAAGCTTTTAGCTGATATAGGCTTTATACATTGGAAGTCAAGAAAGACAACAAAATTGAGATCACCAAAAGGGGAATATAAAAGAAGAAACAA
>NW_015389674.1:7075-62397 GCF_001527695.2 Protobothrops mucrosquamatus
TTTTTTTATATATATAAAACTGGATTGACATATTAATAACTAAAATCTCAGAAAAGATACGGATTTCAATGGATAATTGTTTAGATTATATGAAAACGCTTAAAAAAAAGCTTTTAGCTGATATAGGCTTTATACATTGGAAGTCAAGAAAGACAACAAAATTGAGATCACCAAAAGGGGAATATAAAAGAAGAAACAAGAAAAGGAGCGGGACATGGATCAGCTGAGACTAGAAATTCTGGATAATGCCTCTTTTGTGGGATTTACAAAGTAGGCTAGTGAAAGCTTTGAACACTCCTCTTAAATGTCAAAGACTGATGAAGGTTCAGAACCTGCAAGGCCATTTTAATGATTTGATGAAATTATTTTTAAGATGAGATTGTGGAGAAGAAAAAAGAAGAAAAATAAAGGTCACAATAAAAGTGATCTTAATTTGTACAACTATTTTTTTCAGTGATGGTGTTTTGATTCTTCTTTTCCAAAGCCTAAAGAGCTATGAGCTGATAGAAACAAGCATATATGAAATAATTAGACATTTATCTTAAGCAGTTTGATGGAAAGAGTCATCATTTTGAAGATACCATTTTGAAACTGTTAAGAAACTTCTAAGATAAGATAAAATTGAAATAAACTTTTGGGCAAAATGTCTCTTTTGCTCTGTTTTTCTCAAGATTTTGAGTTCAAATCACAGATTTATTGGCTTCAAATGGTGTAAGCTATTTAGTTGTACTTGTGTGTTTATATACAGGACTATAGTAATGTACACACATTAATTAATCTGCATATAAAATAGAATAATATTAATTATGTTATTACTCTGAATATAAAAAGCAGTTTATGGAGAGATGATACAGTACTATCATCTTTCTTTATATTTAAAGAATATACTAACAAAAATCCCATGCCAGCTAATAACAGCAATAGGTATATTACCTAATTTCAATTTAATTTCAAAGCAGCATGGTACAGTACTACAAAATTATGTGGTAAAATAAAGCAGAAAACAAATTCTAAATATTGTTGTTGTTTTTTCCTTACACCAGAACTCAAATTTATGTGGATATCCCTTTATATAGTGCAATATTATCATGTTGTCAAAGTGAGTTTGTGGATCCTCAATGACACTCTTTAACAGAGTCAGAGAATATTGTTCTGTATAAGGGATAACTTCTACAGAAGGCACATTCATGGGATAATTAGCTAGTATGTACAAATTCTTTGAAATAAAAGGTCTGGAATATGCAGAAGTACAGACAATATACCATGCATGCACATATAGGTAGAGACAGCCAATAGCAGTTGCTGAAACATCTGCATAAAAATGGAAAATATGTTGTATTTATTTATTTTCCTAAACCACTTACATTTTTATTCTTTTGACACTAAAAAAGCAATTGATTTAAGAATTCATAAAGAGGGTTCCATGCATTCTGAAGAATATACAGTATCTTGAACAATGTGCATAGTACTATAATTACAGAACACAAATTAAAATATATACACACACATATAAATACTACCATCTATTCATACATACTATGCCTTTTTAAAAAAGTTATTTCTTTTTAAAAAACTTGAGAGTTCAATAAAATATAACAGCTTATCCTTAGTTTAGATGACATGAAATAATGAAAGTATGGAATCATTATTGTATAGAGTGCACTAAAACAAACAGATACAAAATCTCTGTTTTGGACCTTTAAAAAGAAATGATCTGTTCTAGTTCTTGGTTTTCAGGCTCTTTGTTCTTCTTTTAATTTCTGGAAAAACACAGCATTCAGAAGAAAGAGGCATCCCTCATTAAATGCTAGCAGAATTAATTGGTGGCAATGACTACATTAAAATCAAAATGAATCATTAGTCAACCATTCATCCAGAAAAATGCATAATAAAAATAATGAAATAAACACTTTCTCTCTCATTACAAAGGCAGGAGGTTATCACACCCTGTTGCTTTTATTAAGAGTGGTCTCTAAATTAGTCTTTTCAGTTTTAAAAACTAAAAGTTCTGTTTGGATTCCATACTACTTTACAGATTAGTTTTCAGTATTTAGGCCCAAGTCAGGTGCTATAGCCCAATAGCTGCTATACTTTCTTACACAACAGTGGATCAGTCTATGTAGGAAAGGGCTCTGTGCAAGGAAGCACATCCTGAAAATTGCAAATCCATGTTGGGCTTGTCTGCCATTTATAGCAACTAGTTCAATAACTCTTCAGTTCTGGTGCCAAATAGAATAAAATGATTCAAGACAGCATACCTTGTTGTTTAGAGAAGATCTTCTTTCAGTTTAACTCTTGGAAACACACCATATGGCATGCTAGATTGAAAGGGTACTGGTAGAATAGGATATCTTGATGGATTGCTGGTTTAGCCATTAGACCTATCTTCTTTGCAATGCTTAAATTTTTGAAGTTATGCAAAATAGGAAAGCTAGCTGTAATAAGAAGATAACATTCCAAATAATAACATATCCTTTTAAAAAGGATTAGTTAAATTCAGTTTTTCACAAATATTTGCTTTGTAAGAAGCCATAATCAGCTGGATACTGTATGGTTAATGATTTTATAAGTTACATTGTCAGTTTTACATAAATTCCCTACATCCTGAACAGCTAAAGTATATAGATGCCTAGAATTAGTCACAAGCTAAAGGAAAATATTTTGAAATTATTTAATAATAATAATGATGATGATGATAAAGTTGGAAGGGACCTCAGAGGTCATCTAGTCCAACCTCATGCTCAGGCAGGAAACCCTATACCATTTCGGACAAATGGCTGTCCAGTTTCTTCTTAAAAACTTCCAGTGTTGGCGCATTCACCGCTTCTGGAGGCAGGTTGTTCCACTGGTTAATTGTTCTAACTGTCAGGAAGTTTCTCCTCAGTTCCAGGTTGCTTCTCTCCTTGGTTAGTTTCCACCCATTGCTTCTTGTCCTGCCTTCAGGCGCTTTGGAAAATAGCCTGACTCCCTCTTCTTTGTGGCAGCCCCTAAGATATTGGAACACTGCTATCATGTCCCGCCTCGTCCTTCTCTTCATTAAACTAGACATACCCAATTCCAGCAACCGTTCCTTATATGTTTTAGCCTCCAGTCCCCTAATCATCTTTGTTGCTCTTTTCTGTACTCTTTCTAGAGTCTCAACGTCTTTTTTACATCGCGGTGACCAAAACTGGATGCAGTATTCCAAGTGTGGCCTTACCAAGGCATTGTAAAGTGGTATTAATACTTCACGTGATCTTGATTCTATCCCTCTGTTAATGCAGCCTAGCACTGTGTTGGCTTTTTTGGCAGCTGCAGCACACTGCTGGCTCATATTTAAATGATTGTCCACTAGGACTCCGAGGTCCCTCTCGCAGTTACTACTATTGAGCAAGGTACCCCCTATACTATACCTGTACATTTGGTTTTTCTTGCCTAAATGTAGAACCTTACTTTTTTCACCATTGAATTTCATTTTGTTAGATAGTGCCCAGTGTTCAAGTCTGTCCAGATCCTTCTGTATCCTAAGCCTGTCTTCTGGAGTGTTGGCTATTCCTGCCAGCTTGGTGTATCTTTATATTTTCTTTCACCAATATTGAACTACTTTGAAAATCAGGTGGAGCACGTAAAATATTTAATCTCAGGATATCATGTCTGGATATAAACCAATTGCATCTATTACTAAATAGATTGTCAGATATTTATGACAATATGTTATTATCAAAAAAGTTATCACACCTAGGTAAAGCGCAAGAAGATTGTGATACATATAAAAATGATTCTTGACTAAGGTAATGCCGAGAAATGAAATATGACATTAAATATAATACCAGAAGCAAAACTGATGCATGATAAAAATGAGAAGTAAACATTGTGTTTTCTGCACCAAATAATAAGTATATCAATTTGAAAACTCACTGTTTAAATGTATATTCTTGAAATTTATTTTATAAGCACAAAGCTGACAACTGCAATGAATACGAATCTCTTGCTATCTTTTCCCATTCAGAGTTTATTTAGATTGAGTGAAAAGTAGGTTAGTCAAAAAGTAGCATTTTGTCTGAAGAACCTGCTTCTAAATTTGGAACATATATTAAACAGAATATGCAATGTTGCATAAATTATATGTATGATTATAATCCCCTAAGCAAATAAGCCAATATTCAATTATATGCTATATTAAGGTCTGGAATATTTCATATCGACATGATTGTCAATTAATTTTCCCTCCTCAGGCAATATTTTTAAGATTAGTTGCAAATGATGCTATGAAAATTTATATATTTATTTATTTTTGATAGATCAGCTTCACATATACCTACACTTTCTCAATCTTTCTTACATATTAATTTACATTTATTTTGTATAAAATGTTTAAGTACATCACACTATATATAACTTTGTTGATAATTTCTTTGAAAACTGTTACATTCCCTAATATTCACATACATTTAACTGATAAACAATTTTTAAGATACAAATTATTTCTCTTACACATCAGTCTCTAATGTATGAAATCATTGAAATTAAGATGGGCTCACAAATTTATTTCCTATTGCTAAATGGAATATAATATTGTTACTCTATAAGAGCATCATCAATAGTTACACAGGCCCCTAATTTTCCCCATCAATGGTTGACAGCAGTTGAAAGTAGAAGAATACACAGTATTAAATGTGATCACAAAAATCAGAAGTAAGAAAGATTTCTCATGTTTTTTGTTTGTGATTCTTCTAAGCAAAGATGATATTGAAAGAATTAATGACAAAACTCTCTTTCTACATCTAATATTGTCATATCAGTCACATGTATTCCACACATATGGGACAGTTCTACCTTCATCAGAATCAGTACAGAATTGTCAATAAAATAAAATGTTTTGAGGATCAAAGGTATTTCAAAATAAGCCCAAATGACGTATTTACTTTAAGACCGATGCTTTAAGGTCAGAAAGGGCACTAGTAGTTTCTGAAGTGTGTAGAGCACCTATCTTGAGCTTTGTAGAGTACACTTGCTAAATTTTCTTTTTTCTTTTCCTTTCTTTTTTTTCTTTTCCTGCTATTTTTTTCTCTTGCACATATACATACATACATACATACATACATACATACATACATACATACATACATACACAAGGACATAAAAATGCAATAAAACTCCACGTTACTATTGTACAATATATATGTTCAACCAGTATAGGAAAAAAATCAAGTCAGTCCATGTGACAAAACAGTTTGCTTACATCTATTTTACATGTAAAATGTCTTTAGAAAGAATGGGAAGACTTTGGTCCAGAGAAGCAAAAATCAGCTATGATTTTTGCTTCTTTTGCTTGGAGGTGTACATCTATGCAACTTGAAATCTACTGAAGCTTATCACTTCTATTTCTAAATAGAAGCAAATGAGGGAGATGGGCAAAACAGAAATCTGAACGATAAGTAAATAAAAATTAATTAGTTATAGGGAAGTCTTCCAGGAACATAATAAACAGAATCAATGTGAGATTAAAACCACAGAATCTACCTTCTTAATAAAAAAAAGATTACTATTCTATGCCAGTTTCCTTCAACATCTAAGAGCAAGCATTTTTTCATTTTTTGAGATAGAATAGAATAGAATAGGAATAGAACAGAACAGATCAGAACAGATCAGAACAGAACAGAACAGAACAGAACAGAATAGAATAGAATAGAATAGAATAGAATAGAATAGAATAGAATAGAATAAAATAAAATAGAATAGAACAGAGCTGGAAGGTACCTTGGAGGTCTTCTAGTCCAGCCCCCTGCTCAAACAAGAGAACCTACACTGTCCCAGACAGTGAATATTTTTTTAATCTTTCATTTTTAAGAGAATTCTTGAATTATTAATTCAAATTTTGGCAGAGCAGGAGCAAACTCTTTCATGCAAATATCAGGATGTATTTATTGGTGAGGGTGGTGGTGGTGGGGATAGTGGTGGTGGTGGTGGAGGATGGTTTTAGAAGCTCATTATGTGGAAGATTCAGTTTTACTTGAGATTTTCAGTGAACTACTGCTTCATATTAGTATTAGATATTTTTAAATCTCTGAGATAATTCTTGCTAATAATTTGAAAAATGTTGAAAAATGAAGAGATGTACAGAAAAACTATGAAAGCCCTGAAAATAAGATGGATATATCTTTCCTTAGTTTTTAATATCTTATGCTTGGTAAACAGGAACATGGTAAATTCTACCTAGTGACAGATCACCAGCTATCTAAACCATGCTTTGGCATAAAGTGCATGTATAATAAAATTCTCCATCTGCTCCTGGATGCCATTTCTAATCTTTTGTTCAGTGATTTTTCAGTGATCATAGGCATATATTTTTCAAAAACTGAATCAGATTGAGAATTGTTGGTTTATACTTGCACAGACTTTGCATCATTTGTAAAATCCAGCAAGCAAACACAAACACCAGGCATTTATTCAACTATAATTGCAGTTGTATCTCTCTGAAAATGAAAAATGATGAATTGTGCACTGAATTTGGTATAATGCTTACAATTTTGAACATACTGCCAATGTCCAGTAGTTTTAAAAAAACAATTAAATTTTTGAGATAAAAAGAAGCTTAGGAATTGAGTTTAAATGAAGTGTCTCAGTGAAATTAGATACTATTTGCAAAAAGGTGCACAGAGTTTTCAAATATATTCAGTGAAATATTCCTATAAAAATAGTGGTTCATCTCTCTTTTCTTCATGCTTTAATCTAACAAAAATGTGTAGGTGACAGAGATGTAGACTTTCCAATCTAAAGCTCCTGTTTTTTAAACCAGTTGCTAGTAATTCTGGATGAAAGTGTAAGACTATTTTCAAGGAGCTGGTGAAGTGGATCGATATAAGTGGCTAAGGGTGATCCCTCAAATAATCATCCTATGCCATGTAGGACTTCAAAAGTCCTAACCAACACTGTGAATTGGATCTGAAAGCAAACTGTCAATCAATGGAACACATAACTGCCCATGCCACTGCATTTTGCCCAAGCTGAAGCTTCAAAATATTCTTCAAAAGCAGTCCCATGTGGAATGCATTCCAGTTATCTTTTAGGAGTGAATAGGCATGAGTGACTGAAAATAGAGCCTCCCCATCCAATAATGAGTCCAACTGGTGCACAACAGGGAACTCTGCAAAGGTTCATCTTGTCATGACCTCTTGTTCCCAATGAACACTGATGGGAGCTGACCTCAGAAGAAGGAAGTGCCATTCATTTCTAACCCTGAAGTGGTCCAGAAGGAAAGTATGGTCAATAGTATTAAAATCTACTAAGAGGTCAGGTAGAACAAGGATGGAAGCCCTACCCCCATTTTACTCCTAACAGAGGTTATCCAAAAGCATGACCTATGGCATTTCCATTTCATATTTATGCCTAAATCCTTATTGGAACTGGTTCAGACAATCCATTTCATGCAGAATTTTCTAAGTTGTTGTACAACCACTTTCTGTACAATATTTCTAAAAAAGGGAAGGGTGGATAGTGGATGAAAATTGTCCAGTATGTGGGATTCAGTGATAGTTTCTTGAGGAGAAGGTGTACCAATGCCTCTTTAAGGCATGGAGAGACAAATATATCCCTCAAGAATAAATGCCAGAATCAACTCAACCATCACCTCCTGGCCAGTCTTGCCAGTGAGAAGGGACATGGATCTAAAGAACAGGTGGCTAAGTTTACAGTCTTAAAGACTTTGTCCACTTCCTCCAGTCCAACAGGTTCAAACCATTCTCAGAAAACAGCACAAGACCTCACCCAAGACCTCATAGGATGTATATAAATACTAGTGTCCAACTGAGATTTTTTGGGGGTATATTTGTCCAAAAAGAATTAAGAAAAGCAAAGAAAATATGGGATATCCCTTGAGGATAGGAGATGTTTTGGCAACCAATCTTTGCAAATGATCACATTTCCCATGACATGTAGCTTGTGAATGGATAGGTTCTGTTCACAGCTACTTTATGTCCACAACACATTTTCAAAACTCCTGTTGGCCTCTCCAAGATTTGGACTACTGGGTCAATGTATAATATGAATATTTGTATATTTAGATCTGTATATTCAATCTGTAGCCTGAATGAATGATTGATACAAGTGACTAATGGTTATTTGTTTTGCAAACTTTCTGCAAATAGAATATTATAGGATGAAGATCATTAGTCCTGGTCCTGGTCTACTTTTCAGGCTTTTATCTTCTTCCTTTTTCTATATATATATCACAAAAAGGTGACACAATCCTCAAGACTGATTCCTGATATGACCAGTGGCCATATTTTTGTTTCTTTCTTAGATTATGTGTTTGATTTATTTTTTAAAAAGCACATTAATATTTGCAATTACCTTATTTGCATATTCCACATTATACGTGCACCTTTTAAGAACAAAACCTGTCACAGTTTAAGAAACATGCATTTTATCATGTCCGTGAATTCTGGTGTACGTACATTTGGGATGTTTGTATATTTATACAAAAAGTCTGACCTGATGAATTACTAAAGGGCTCCTAAAGGTGACACCTTGGAAATACATGGTAAATATTTTTTTTATCTTTTCAAAAAAGCAATAAAATGAGGAGTTATTATCCAAACCATTTATTATGTTAGGGAAAATGCAGTTTATTCTAATAAAATACTTTGCTTCAAATATTCTGCAGGAGAATCATAAACATTGACAAGAATGTTTTATTTGTCTCAAGTGTCCAAACAAGCTATGAAGAAAATCTATTTGGCTAAACAAAGAACAGATGGTAAGTAATGGGAAAACATTAAACTGAGTACACTCAGAGTCACCAAATAAAAAAGTGCCAGGTTGCATTTTCCTCAGTTTTGATAACAACACCATGTTTAGAAAAGAAATGATCACTAGAGAATGAAATTCTCCCAGACCATTTCTTTTAATTACTTGCATGGTCTTATTGTAAACAAAAGAGTAAAAGACAGTAAAGTTTAACATTTACAGGAGAGAAATATCATTTCTCAGTTTCTTCATTTCATCTTCTCCTAAAACCCTTGTGGGTTGTTGAACTTCAGATGGATTTATTCTGTATTTTAAATAGCAATATTATTGAACTATATTAACCCAGAAAAGCCTATTGTTCAATCTTTTAATGGACTAAGTGTTGAGAAAAGGCTACAAGCTACACTAGACAAGAAAACAAGCCAGACAATAGATTGCTTGGGATTGTAACAGGCCAGCAATTCCATTACCATTTTTCTTACTTCTCAATATTTTTTATTATTTAGCAGAATGTTAGGGAGAACTTTGGGACTCTATCTGTCTGTCCATCACCACAAAAATGTCTAAAAATTGGACACAGCCCAAGAGACAATAACCAAAAAAGGATCAAGTTCAGGCTAAAGCTAAGAGAAAACATCCATATATTTTTCCAAAAGCATTTTTGTAGGAGAGGCAGTTGGGTATCAAATTCAGTATTGCTGATTCCATCATTCTAAGCCAGGGATGTCAAACTGCCGGCCGGTGGGCTGGTTGCATCATACAGAGGCTGCACCCACCCCAGCTCCAGCAATGCAAAAAAGTCATGATACATCACGACACATCACGGGACGTGGCAAGTTTGATACCTGTATTCTAACCAATGATGTTGCTTACTTGTCATGTGACCCAAAATGCAGCTATTGTTAAGGAATTGGAAAGAATTCTGGAAACCACATTTTGCATGATTACCTTAACTGATTTATTTTGCAATATTCCAATGCCTTTTCAATATTTTCTAACTGATTTTTAAAACTATCGTGTCTGGATATAGTTGAAACTGGTTCAAATAATCAAATGGTAGATTGTTTATATTAGAAATCTACATACTTGCTCAGAACTGACTATTATATTTAGTGAGGATTAAAAACATAAAGTCTCTTTCATACCCCCTGAACTCAGTGGGGCTTAGTTCTGATTAGAAATGTTTAGTTTTGTGATATAAAAGAAGAATATTGGAAGGGCAAGTAGAAAAATTGCAGCAGTTAAAGCAACATTGCACATTGCTAAAGGAAGAGATGAAAGTGGTGTGACTGCTCTGATAACAGATACAAGATAAAAGAATAACAGACTTGGAAAGGAACTTTGGAGGTCTTCTAATCTAATCCACTGCTCAGGCAGGAACCCATTTCAGACAAGTGGTAGTCCAATCTCTTCTAGATTCTGGGCTTGCTGGCTGGGAAGTCGACAGTCCAGGTTTGAAACCTGAATGCTGCATGATAGAGTGAGCTTCCATTTTTGTCCCAGCTCCTGCCCACGTAGCAGTTTGAAAGCATGCAAATGCAGGTAGATAAATGGGTACCACTTTGGTGATAAGAGAACAGCATCTATGCCCCTTGGGGTATAGTCATGTTGGCCACATGATCATGGAAAGGATTTTTAGACAACACTGGCTT
The DNA here is from genome assembly GCF_001527695.2 of Protobothrops mucrosquamatus. NCBI lineage: Eukaryota > Metazoa > Chordata > Lepidosauria > Squamata > Viperidae > Protobothrops > Protobothrops mucrosquamatus. The sequence continues at coordinate 17,455 of NW_015389674.1, forward strand.
TGTTGGCTAAGAGATGGAGATGAGCACTCCTCTCTAGAGTCAGAAAGAACTGGACAGAGGAAGTTTTACCTTTACCTTCCATCCCCTGTAAGGACTAGATATAGTAATAGTAATTATCTCTAAATAAGACTTCAGAAGTTGTTTTTAAAATAGTCTTTATTAAACCTAATCTGAATTCATATTTTTTTTCTAATAATGCTAAGCCTTTGAACATAACATGGATTTCAGTGAATTTTCATTGAGATTATCCTAAATATTGAAATTATTTGTGCATTCTCTTTTTCCCTATTCAGATAAAAACAGACATAGCACAGAAACGCTGCTTGAGCAGGGTCCGTAACATTATGTGGGACACTACACATCCTCTTCACGACCTGTTTTCCTTGTTACCTTCTGGGAGGAGGCTTCGTGGTATCCGAAGCAGAACATCCAGATTCAGCCAGAGTTTCATTCTATACAGCATTAATCTTGCGAACTCTCAAGCTTCCTCCTTCCGTTATATATTCAAGATGGACAATATTTAATATTTATTGCTACGTATATGTAGGGATGTGGGTCTATACATATGTTGTTCATAGTATGTATTAGGTGTGTGTCATGTATGTGTTTCACTTTGAGAGCGGGTAACTAAATTTCATTTTTGATGTGTGCCATTGTGCCCACAGTATAAAAATGACAATAAAGGTTATCTTATCTTATCTTATCTCTTATATACTTTGTCAGAATGAATCTTTTAATTGCTATCTTTGCTGAAATCTATTTAAATGCTATTTATGGGAGGCAGTGTTCTGTGAAAACAGGTTATACCAGTCATTTTACATTAGGTTTGCTTCATTACATATATCTATTCTTTTTTTAACTTCCCTGAGTAAAAAATAGCAAATGGAAGTATTAATCACTGCATCCAAGTAAAGCATATGAAATTATAGTTCCCTATAATGCAAGTAGATAGATATGTACCACTTCGGTGGGGGGACAAGCTGGTGCTCTGTGCCGGTGTCAGATTCCTGACAGCTCTGCACCTTCCCAGTTCACTGCCCATTTGCAAGGCAGCTTCAGGAAGAGAGTGGGCCTTGGGTGATGCTGCAGAAAGAGTTGCTCATGTTTCTTTCTGGTGTAAAGCCAGCTCACCTTCCTGTGGCACACCTTGGGAAACACGCAAGCATGTCCTATAACAGGGCTTGTACCTTGATAAGCCAAACTACTACTCTGAAATATAATTGTGCTCTCCTGACTACTAACAACCCCATATGATGATGATGATGATGATGATGATGATGATGATAATAATAATAATAATAATAATAATAATAATAATAATAATAATAATAATAATAATAATAATACCAATAGTATTAGGAGTCCTTGGAGCAAAGGGTTCCCTAGATACATGGAAACTTTGAACTTATTAGACCTATATATCCTGCCCATATACTCAGATGCTATCTTAATAGCTCTTAGGTCCTTGGTTAGGACTAGAACTGTTAAGTTTTTACCAGTCCCAGACTGTGAATTGAACTGAAGATTATCCATAATAATAATATTAATACATTATGTCTTGTCCAATCCTTTGGAAATATTTCTTTTTATGTATGAACTGTGCCATTTTGTTTACAGAATGCTTAGTACATGGTATATTCTCTGCTGAAAAATAGGATACCAGGTTATTGAAAATCATATTTTAAACTAAATCATTTAGCTATTTTGTAACCACAACCTGTCATATTAAGTAGTTAAAGGCTTTTGGAAAGAACATAATTGTATATTTCTGAGGTGCTTTAGGAAATGGAAATAAAAAACTTCAATTATATCTGCAAATATGTTCATCCACTCAGAAATTAAATTAAGAATTTGTAAGTTAAGGTTACAAGTTGTTAATGCATATTAACCAAAATGAAGAAAATCTATCAACAGGAGAGTATTTTGTAACTATTTATTTATAAAGAAATGCAAAATGAGATCATGGCTAAAGTGATGCTAAAATAGAATGTCTGACTCTCTTTGTGTAAGAGGGAGAGGGAGAGAGAGGGAGAGAGAGAGAGAGAGATTGAGAGAGAGAGAGAGAGAGAGAGAGAGAGAGAGAGAGAGAGAGAGAGGGAGAGGGAGAGGGAGAGGGAGAGGGAGAGGGAGAGAGAGAGAGAGATCTGCATAACATGAGATAGTAGCCCAATGGCCCAACCACGATTGGCTTCTCCAAAACAAGCACAGTTTCCAATCTGTTAAGAAAGAGGTGCTTTTAAAGGAATGACAAGTGATCAGATATTTAATTAATTAAATCATAATTAAATGTAATATGGTTTCTATATACAAGAGTAAATATTATTTTAAGTCCAACCCAATCTACTTCAAGAGAAAGTTTTATTTACTGAAGGTCATAAAGTATAATCTATCACACTGATCCGGTGCAAACTGGTAGCTAGATATTTTTCAACTTCCTAGTTTAGGTTTGAGAAGGTCTGACTTATATATACTGTATTTGCAATGTTATTTCTCCTAAATCGATTTTAAACATAATTTTACATTATTCAAAGTCAAGGGAAATAGCACAAATATAACTTGATCTCCATTACCTGAAATTATAAAAATTGGATCCACTTCCACATCTATTTGGAATAGCCTCATATTATCACAGATTTGAATGCTGCATATCAATTAACTTTTATGCTTTTCTATTTTTTCTAATATCCATAGGTATCCTTAACTATTTCCAAAGGATAGACTGATTAATTTGTTCACAGAATTATTATTAAATTATAAGTCATCAAACCTGCCATAATTAATTTAAATATGTTTTATTTTAACCCTATGTTTGATCCTAACTTCAGAAACCAGTAAAGAGTTTTTTTGGACAGAAGCTTAAAAGCTTCTGTTCCTATTCATGGTAAAAGAAAAATCAATCAAAATTATGATGTTAAAGTTTGCTTTTGATTTACTTAGGGGCTGAGCTGAATATTTCCCTCCAAGATCTGATTTAATGAATGCTATCGATTTCTCCTTTTATAAAGTGGAATATGAGCCTTGCTGACTGCACGTGAAATTTGACCTTCACATTCTTACAAGGATTGCAAAGAAAAATCAAGCAGGAGGAGTACAGGAAAGTTGCAAGGACAACAGCCCAGAGTGATATCCTGAAAAATATTGCAGAGAAATAAATCATTGGATTAAAAAAATCCAAGAAGAAAAGCACGTTATTCTTAAAATAAGATTCAAACTAAAAACAATAACAAAAAAAAATCAATCAATTGAAATAAGAAGTAAAATATACCAAAGGGATGCATTGATTAGAAAACAGAAAATAAGAACAAATACAAATTATTCCTTTGCAGATAGTGTTATTGAAATGCTGTTAACATACAAAATAATAAATAGATTACTCTATATACTTTCTAAGCCTTTTAAGACTGCTTTTTAAATATCAGTAAGTTTGGGGTTTTTTCCTTGCTATACGTATTATTATATATCTGTCAGTTATGTCCATGAGATATAATATTTGCTCTGTAGCCCAAAGAGCCTTTTCAGAAAATATAAATGGCTTGGTTAATTTATCTAAAGAAGTAATTACAGTGCAGTTCTTTAGTCTCCAAAATATTGTTAATGGTCCCTGATCAGTAATAGTATTTAAAAATGTTCAACAAGTTAATATATTTTATACTATATTTTCAATTTAAGTAAACAATTGCACTCTCTTCACTCAGTGCCTCTTCCAACACTGAATCAGAGAAGAAAGATAAGTTTTGAGAAATTAAAAATCAGTGAATTAACTCATTAATTCACTTAATACAGCTGAAAAAGTCAGCCTTTTCATACAGAATTTATTGCCAAGGCCTTGCAGTACAGAATATACAAAGAATGAGTCTACTATTACATCATAAGGCGAGAGGGAGAAGAAAGACTGGGAAATGGAATATACTGTAGCCTTACCATTATATTTTTAGTTCAGTGTGCTTGTGAGCTGTCACAACTTACTGGAAAAGGGCATATTTTAGTTTGTGGCTGAATACGAATGTTCTGAAAATAGATAAATATGACTATGGCATTTCAACAATCTTGAATTATAATGAAGATAGGAAAGGAACATTGTCTTAAGACAGATAGGAAGATAGACCTTTAGGTAGATTAAGTTTTATGAACTGTTATCTCAGGTATACTAAAAGTATTTCCCACCTTTGAATGACATTTCCCATGGAGTATCAGTTTCTAATTTCATTTTTTAGTTAGCTGATTTTCATCTCTGTCACTGTTGCATAGGAACCTGGCACTCTAGAGCAATTTCCTGGTCTGCCTCACCCATGCTTGCCATTTGGGTCTGTGAGCAACTGTTTAAATTTTTCGGAATACCATAGAATCTCTAATATAGCAAATATTCTGTGGCAGGACTGGAAAATTGAATGTTTGTAATTATTCTATAGCGTGGCTGCTTCCTTCCATTTTTAAATAATTCTAAAATAATAAGGAATCTATCAGAAAGAATGTTTTCCAGGGTCTCTTAATAGCAATCTATTTATTTTTCTTTTTGGTTTAAAGCATTGGATATGACTTGATCACTTTAGTTGTATTGAACTGTGAATGGTATTATATGTAATTAATTTTTCTTATGATCAGCTACTTTGTTTCATCTGCATTTCAATAAAATAATGAAAACAAAAAATGCAAAAAGACACAATTTAGCTTGTACAGAATTTTAAATATGTCTTGTATCCAATAATATTATTCTACAATACAAATCATCTCCTTCCAACAATACATATTCACCTTTGCATAAATGTCAAATCCATTGGTCAACTGCTTGTAGACACTCTTGTGGAATCCAAAAGCACTTTATTATTTGCATCATCTGGAGGATAACCACTCCTAACAAGTTATTCCCCCCGCCCCTGCTTAAGTGTTGCTCACACAATTTTTAGGCCAAATGCTACAAATTGTCCCACTTAGGAGTTTGAGTTTTATGAACTATGGTACCTGTTCTTTTGCCGCGCAGGTGCTTATAATTCTGCAATAAAAAGCATATATTTAGCCTTTCCTACTAGGAGAATAGCCAGATGATACACAATTTTAGAAATCTATTTTACTAAAGCTAACTATTAGAATACCCGGTTTCCTCCAGATTTGCTGGATTATTTTCCATAATCCCTAATAATTGACAGTCCCAGAGATGATTTATGAGGTTTATCTCAATACTATAAAACAAGCTGGAGATGTATGCTACAATTTTATATTTCTGGTTAATGGAACAGTATGCTTTTGTTTCTCACAGTATTGATACACATCTCACTATAGGATATTCAGAATGACATTACTATATCCAGATCAGTATCTAACATTTCTTGTTGAGCCCAGTTATGATGAATTATTCCATTTTATCTCAATAAGGACAATTATTTTTGAAGGAAAAAAAGTGATATTTTTGTAGTACATCATACAAAATGATGAAATTATTCAACATATTGTGGAAAAGAAAAACAACTTGCTTATCATATAGATAATTATCAGAATTTCTTATTGACAAAAGTCTTGTTTCTGTTCCATGTATTCATTTTCATGAACTCCATTATTCTTTTTTTCAAAATGAAAAATTAAACTATAACTAAAATAAAAGCAATTTCATATCATAGATCTGGGGCACATCTGAACATCCTGCCTAATCACTGCAATACAAGTCACTCACTTCTTATGGAAGCAGAAACAGGTGACATAGTGTTTCTCCCACCCCAAACCCATTGTAAAAGTAGTCTGATTTGAAACTAATGCTAAATCCCTCCCTCCTTTCCTCCTTCCCTTTTTCTCTCCCCCCCTCTCTCTCTCACTCACCCACTCTCTCTTTCATGAAGAAAGTATTTTTTAAAACCTAGCAGTTGACTTTATGGTTGGTTAGTAATTTCCCAGCCAAAGCAGTAAAAACTGCCACTGTACTAAGTACTTATTATTTGCAGTAAGCTTCTTTCAGTTTCTGAAACTTGCTCTCCTTTCCTCTTTGGACACTATTTCTCCTTGCTTTTGTGCCTTATAAAGAAAAACCAAGAGAAGAACATAGCCTCAAATTCATAAAGACAGTGCTGCTAGTAGTGAAAGGATAGAAAAATGAAAAGATTCCAGCAAATGTATTTTTAAAGCAACATTGGATCAGTCCACAGCCTCACTGCATTAGTGCAATGTTGGTAGGAAGTTTAAAAAAAACTACAAAAAGAAATGAAGGCCAAAAGAAAGGTTATATAAAGTTATAACAGAGCAATGCTGGTAAGCAAGGGGGGGGGGGCAAACAGAAAGGACTAGTGAGGCAGGACCAATTTCTGTAAGGAGAGGCATGGCCATGGGCAGGACAAGTAGCAGGAGAATGACCAATCAGATCCTGCATTTCCCCTAGTTTGGACTGACCACCAGCCCAATCTAGTTGCCAATGAATAGAAATCCTGAATGGAATTGCTGAGCCAGGAACAGCATAGGAGACAAGAACTTAGCTTGTCATGAGAAAATGTGAACAGCAGTTTTTGCAAGTTATATTTCTTAAGCCTCAAGGCATTCTGTTGATCCAATATAAAACATCCAATATAAAGTAATCAAAATAATGTTGTTTCAAAATAGTATTTTATAGTTTTTAATTACAATGCTGCTATTACTGTATTCTCCTTGTCATAATAAAGACACAAGTCAGCATGCAGTGCTTTTTTGTATGCCGGAACTCATACACGTCATACAACTTGCCTTGCCTACCCTACAAGATTTACCTTTGTAGTTGAAAAAAAATCCTTCAATTTTTAGTGTATCTAAAAGACAAGGATTTTGTTCAAGGTAAGTTAATACTATTAATGTTACCATACACTGTGTGGCTTTAAATTACAAGAAGGCATTTTATTAATCTTTTGGGACATTTACCATTGGCATACCCATTTAGTTTAATGAATGGAAATGTCAGCTTTCTATGTGGAATGAAATTGGTCCAATAAAACAAAATGTGGTTGCTTGTAAAAGATTGAATTATTTTTAAGAAGTTGTCAAACAAGGTGGAAAAATTTACATTTGGAGTTTAATATGGATATTGACTTGAAACAAATTAAAGTTGAAACTTTGTCAGTGAACAGATTACTTTTAATTTACCTTTAAGTTAAACCCAATTTAATAAATAGATCTGATTAAACCGTATACTGTAGGTCTACCTTTACATCTGACCAATACATAATTAATATTTATTATTATTAATAATAGTAATACCTCCAAATCACAAGACATTGGCTTTATTCTTATTCTTCCCCTCTGCAACTTGAATATAAAGTATAAAAGACTAAAAAGAGATTTTCATTGACATCCCAGCCTTTGAACTACCCAAAGAACTGAAACAATAGTTTTGCTGTCGGGCAAGCTTCCAGGCCAGCCGCCTTTCTTTCCTCTCGCTTCACCTCTTTTTAACCTCACACACACCCCACCTTCTGTAAGGGAAGGCAAAAGGTTCACTCACCCTCTCATGAAAGATGGCGTCCATGTTTATGTGTCTCCCACCGCCACCATCAGTTTCCACACTGCATGGTCCAACCCAGCCAATCAAGCCATGCTCTGGCTGTGGTGCTCCAGCGCCTCATGGCTCCTCCTAGAGAAGGCAGAAAGCACCGGAAGAGACCCCGCTTGCACCTTACCACCAGAGGGGCATTTTCAAAAACAAACAAGGATAGGAAGGGAACAATAGGAAAAGAATGCAACTCTGGAAAATCTGTCGAAAAAAGGTGACGGAACTCCGTTCCGGTGTGTTCTATGACAAAAAAAAGCCTTGTCAACATGCATTATTAATGATAGTCTGAGGCTTGATCATGCTATTTTCATCTGTTTTTTCACGGTAAATTTGTGTATATTTATGTTTGTGTGTGTTTGTGTGTATAAATGAGATGCTTAGGTGGTTATGAAAACAGGAAATGTGATTTTGCTACCTATTTTAGATTTTATTTATTTAATTTGGAAAAATATGAAGGAACAAACTAGTAATTCCTGAACTGATTTCAGCAATCAGTCTTGAGGGCTCTAGGAACTGCAAAACATGCCAGGGGGTTCCCTATGGCTAACATGCTACAGATGGTTCACTCCTAGTTTAAAGGATCAACTGAAAATAGTCCTATTTAGTTATTGACTGTGTGTTTCAGTTTAAAATGTTCACCGTTATTCCTTCACAAGAGTCATAAAGTATAAAACTTGCCTTTTTTTTTAAATTGAATATATATATATATATGAATATGTTCCAAAATTTGAATTGCTAACAAAGAATTAAGGGAGTACTGGGATAGCTATTTCAAACCTTATTTGGTTTTCATCAGCCAGACATACCCTTCTGAGATTCGAACCTGGCTGTCTGCATGTTAAGCAGAGGTGTTAGCCACTAGGCCACAGGCTCTTTCTCACTTTGTTAGCTACAAGAGACAGGGGAAGAGGATGAAGACTTCTCTTTCCCATATTTGGGCCAACAGGGTGCTCTAAAAGAAAAAAAAAGCATTCATATTTGAATATATATATATATTGCCTTTCAAAAAAATGAAATCATGATATAAGCATCATTAAAAGGTTTCCAAGGCAGCACTATAATTCTTAACAAATTAGAAGGCTAGTTTCAAAAGATTTTGATTCCCTTTCTGGAGGAAGAGAAAACTGGATCTAGTTAAATTTTCATAGTGATTGCATTTCCAGTTTAAGACCAATTCAGGAGAAAGCTGTTTTATGTATACTTAGTTTTATCAGACCCCACAACCCTTTCAGCTTATCCTAAGAAATTTACTTCTGATATCCCCATATTGTGCCAGTTTAGGTTTATGAAGGTGAAAAAACTTGATAAAATGGCAGAAGGCATGGGGTTATTTCACAGCACAAATTATGAGAGAATTTTTACTTTCTCTCCTGCCCCAACTTTCAAATATGACCTTTTGCTAAGATTTAATGTCAGTACTGCCTATAGGGATTAAACTTGCTTTGTGCAGTGATGGAGCTAACATATAGGCATCATGTTGAAAGTTTAATTGGATTACAAATCTCATTAGTCCTGATCCCCTTGAATGTAAGAGCAAGGAGATATTTTAAAGACAAATTTAAGTCAGCCAAGGAAGTCTGCTATAAATTTGACACTGACTGTTTGGACTAGAACCCATGGTCTGAATTCTTCTGTCCATAGCTTAAGCCCTCAAGGAAGAACTACATAGTTAGGAGGCCATTCCCCACGCTCTGCCTTATGCATCTCAGTAAGAAACTCTTAATATAGGTGAAGTCAACCCATCCACAAGAGTAAGGCCAGTATGACCATGAAGTGGGAAGTGGCCTGTCAGGATTCTCCATTTGTTGTTACAGCCCAAAGCATGTTGTTGGACCTCCTCCACGATATTTCTTCCTTAGATGTCAGAAGCATAGCTTTCTTGGTCCCTTGAGCAACTCATTTAATCTGGATTTCAGTATCTGGAAGACCCAGTTTGTTTTACCTTGTCAGCAGAGTTCAGATAAAGAAGCAGCATACTAATGCTCATTCTCTGAATTTGTATGAACCCCAGTTCCAGGAAAATATGGTTTAGGGCAGTGATGGCGAACCGTTTAGAGACCAAGTGCCCAAACTGCAACCCAAAACCCACTTATGTATCGTCGGGTGCTGGGTGGGCATGGCCCACTGGGTGGATGTGGCCAGTTGGGTGGGTGTGACCAATTGGGTGGGTGTGACCAATTGGGTGGGCGTGGCCCATTGGGTGGGTCTGGCTGTGGTGGAAACGGCAGACTGGGTGAGACTAAAAAGTTCAATCAATCAATTCCAACTTTGCGAAATCTTTTTTTCCCCGCGAGAAGTTGTAATTGATTGATTGATTGAACCTTTTTTTTTTTGCACACGGCAGCAGAGGCCTAAAGCGAAAAGGTTTTATAAAACCCAGCTGAAGGCCTAGGACTGGGGCGACGGTGCGCGTGCCCACAGAGAGGGCTCTGCGTGCCACAGGTGGCACGCATGCCATAGGTTTGCCACCACGGGTTTAGGGGATCATAAGAGTGCACTGAACTGATTCAGTTCAAAAGCACTGGTGAGCTAATGACTGGAACTTTTTATGTTCCCCTTCTTGCATGAATCTTGGGAGCTCTTTCTACCACCAGTCTTCAATAGCCAGCACCATACAATGAAAAGTACACCAGTCTTCCTTCCTTTATGTATAGACTGGCTTTTATTCTCTTTTTTTCTTTCTTATTTCATTTAATTTGTAATTTCCAAAGCTAAGGTCTATATGCTAATAGTATTCCACTTATCTAGTCCTTACTTTGTCTAAGGCAAACAAAAGCCTTGTATAGAGCATATACTACATTGCTAAAAACTACACTGCATACGCTGTTCCATTGCTAGCTGTCAGGGGTTCTTCATTGTTGCCTACCCTTCCAGATTAAATGAATTTCCCCACTGAATTCTTGAATTATTCAACAATAGTTTCTTTCCCCTTCATTGATATTTTCCATCGACTGTTTGAATGCTTTGTATTCATGTTTTCACTGCTATTTCTTTAACCCAAATAATTATTTTAAATACTGTTTCCATTTGATTTATACTCTTCAGTGATTGTTACTTTCTCCTTCATCATCATGCCCACCAATATTTTTCACTTTTTTGTTTCTCAGTAAAAATCCAACTTCTTTCTGAATAGCTTTTAAATAATCCTTAATGAAAAGATCTCAGTTACATATCATGAAATGATTCCTGCCAAACACATGGCTCAATTCAAAATGAAATTTTCCTCAAAACTACCACATGTTTTTAATAAGGCAAACAATGTTTCAGCTGGCCAAGTCCTACATTTTAACAATTAAATTAATTTTCATTTAATTATACTTCATTCCTAGCAACTATTTTCTTGACATCTCAGCCTGTTCCAGATATAACCTATAATTCTTCCAAGGCTATCCAATAATCTGCTTGCTACTTGCACTTCCATTTATCCCTTGGCTTCTACTACTACTACTTCACTCTTGTCAGTAATAATTAATTTTTCTGATCTATTAACTGCTTGCATTAAATGTCCAAATATGAGGATTATCATCTCATTCAATGGTTTTTCTTGTATTTCACAGTAATGTTTTCAAATCCATATTTCTAAAGCATTTATCTTTTTTCATCTTTTCTCATTACCAATTTCCACAACCTTATAGCACCACTGTAAAGGCCGTTGCTTCAGCTATTCTGCATTCTGTTGTCATTAAAAAGTCCTTATCTTTCAAATATGTATCTAAATTTGTCACTGTCTTGTCCTTATGATTAATCTGCTCATTATTCCTTTAACACACTGTCCATCTTTATCTATTCTTGAATCCAAGAAAACAAAATTATCTGTCATCTTCATTTATTTGCTAACAACCATCAGTCCATGAAGCATGCTGTTACCTTTGTATTCTTAATATTTAACTTTAATACAAATTTTTTCCCTTTGCAGTTTTAGTTCCATACAGAGCTTTATTAAATCTTCTTTATAGTGGAGTAATGAAGTGGTATCATCTGCTAAAGTTAAAATGTTGTTTTGGTATCCAATTTTGATTCTAGTTGCCATCAGCTTTAATATTATTTAAAATGCATTTGTTGTATATTAAACAGATATAGTAATATGAACATCTTTGATTCATACATTTAATGTTCTACATTCTGATATGAGATAAACAGTCAAATGTTTTATATAGTCAATAATCAATAATGCAAAGACAATCTTCCTTTAAGACTTTTACTTGATCAATTCTTCTTCTTCTTAGTTTTATTGTTTTATAATTAGTTTTAGTTTTAGATACCACCTCACTACTTTATTTTCAGAAAGTTTTCTGAAACCTTCCTGTTCTTTTAGCATATCCTGAGGATATCCATCCTTAATTTGCCTAGTATGTTAATTTGCATATACATGTGTGTGTGTGTGTGTGTGTGTAATTCATTGTACCACAGCTTTATAACTTATATAATATATATAATATAATATATATAATTATTTTGGACCATAATTAAGTGCATACCTATAATTGCGTGGCTTCTTTTATCAGCCTTGTTAATCAGGCACGTAAGAACTTTTGATAAGCAACATCTATTGTGGAAAAGTTAAGAAGCCATTATAAAAATACTCTTTTTGTTTGTATATAATTTATACTAAAAAAATAAACAAGAAGATAAAAACAAAAAACAAATTAATATAAAATTAGGTAAAAGAAAGAAAAAGAAAGATTAAAAAAGCAAAAAATGCAAGAAAAAAAAAGTGGAAGAAAAAATATGAAAAAGAATATATAAAGAACTGGCTTCACAAATATATTTTAATCTCTCTGTCTAAAATTATATTACTCTTCCTTGTATAATCTACCTAATCATCAAAACCATAAATCACAAGTTCATTTTTTTCAGTTTTACGCAAAAAGCCGAAAGAGACTTTAAGCTGCTCATAAATGAAAATTATGTCTATTTTTCTAATCAAAAAAGTCAATTTATCAATTTCAGTAAAATCTATCAACTTCACCAGCCATTACTCCAAAGTGGGTAATATCAAATCTTTTCATCTCTGCGCATATAGTAATCTTGCCACAGTGGTCATATATTGAAATAATCCCTACATATTTTTTTTCTAGTAGTTATCCATTAGGCTTTAAAAGGAAAGTTCCAATCGAATACTGGAATTCAATTGAATATTGACTTTTAAAACCCTTTATATCAAAGTATATATTTGAATTCATTTTTTTTACCTTTTTTAACATGTCCACCAAGAATGATAAAATGTCATTTCATGTTGTACATATTTCCAGGATATATTTGAAGTTCCTTTATTCATTCTAGATAATTTTTTGGGTGTTAAGTATAAATGATACATAATTTTATAAAAATTCTCTTTGAGATCATAATACATCATAACTTTCAATCCTTTTAACCACATATATTTCCATTGATTGACCTGTACATTATAGCCAAAATTCTTACCCACTTTATCTTGCATTATTTAGCCTGTTCTTTCTCTGTTCGAATATCAACAAAATTTGTACATTTTAGCAATCAGACATTCATCAATTACAGTACATAATTGTATTTTAAATTCTCATTTACTTTGCTCCATGCCATTAATCTTTTTATCCATAGCTAAATATGGGAAAACCTTTGACAACTATATCCTTCTAATTATGATCATGAAAATATTCCAGTAGCTGGTATATATTTAAAGGGAGTTCTAATTGTGGTGAAATCAGTGTTCAAAATTTTTATGACCTCTTCTCCTATCTGAGCTATGTAAAGGGTTAGAAGCATTCCTTTTTGTGAGGACAAGAAAGTTCACATCTACAGTATTCCTTGTTTTGGTAACTGCCGAATATTATAGCCCTTGTACATTGATCCCCCAACTAAAACAATTCAAAGGGGAAGCTGGCCATGGCGAGTTGTTCCATGGCAAGTTGGCCAAGGCAAGTTGGCCAAGGCAAGTTATCCCATTCCGGCATTTTTCACACAGAATAATTTTTATATCATTTCAGCACCCTTAGTAACATGGCAAACATTCTTTTCAAATCCATTTATCATCTTAAATCTTACTTGAGTATGTTTACTTAGCTTGTTAAGGCATCCACTTTCCCCGTTGAATTGTTTTAGTTGGGGAATCAATGTACAAGGGCTATAATATTTTACTTTCTTGTTTTTTCTGCAAGGAAGCTGTGGAGTGCCTCTCTGCATTGTGAAGTTCTGATAGAGTTAACAGGTTCCCCTTGTAGCCTTTCCACCTACTAACAAGGTAACTGCTCAGTTCTAACAATGTAATTGACATTTTTTTCTTGCTAGGCACATCATCAGCTTTCTTTCCTGATCAATTTCCCACACTTGGCTTGGAAAACAGGAATTGCCCCCTGTTGCCATACACATACTTTGCTGGTATTAATAACCAAATATCAACTTTGTGACTGATTGCTACACTCCTGTTTTCTGGTTACCTGGAAAAGTTTAGTACTGAAAACATGTGTTCTAAAGACCTTTAAAAATAAATCACAATCGGTTGCCTTTGCTGCCCCTGGCCATTATAGCTGAATCGGACAAAAGCTCCCCTGAAGAGTATATTGCTTCTGTTAATATTATTGTTATTAATAAAAGTAAATGGTATTTCTGATTATTTATTATTTCATAAGGACATGAGAGTTTATTACTTTCACTTTGGCATCTGTTATTCATTCTTTTTAGGCTCATAAAAACGTGGTTACTTTCAGCACCATGTTTTTTGGTAGATCAAGCCACTTTGACTGAAGTGAAATTCAGGTGGATTTCTTTGGCATTCCCATATTACACTTCTGTCTTCCTCTAAAGGGCATATGATAACACCCATGACTCTTCTGTTTCATTTTATCCTCATGACAACTTTATTAGATTTCTTTGCCTGAGAGAAAATGTCATTAAGTGTATTTCATGGTCAAATGTGACCTGAATGTTGGTGTTCCTTGTTTTTATTTCAACTCTGACCACTGTACCACACTGATACATTTATTGATATTGCACAATATTCTCCATAGATCAAATTGTAAGCAACATCTAAAGTCAGGAACTTGCATTAATATTTTTAAACCATTTATTAATAAAATAATATATATTTGCCCTTATCTTCTTTCATATAGTTTTGGACATAAATATAATAACTAGAAAATATATGGGCAAAGAAACAAATGGTAAGAAGTATCTTACTTCCATTTTTGTCAGTTAACCCATCTTTTGAAAACTGAAATAAATAGTATTAAAAAAGCAATCATATTGAATGCTTAGTTGAAGTATTATCAGAAGTTTAAGGTAATATTTATATTCAATAAAGCCAAAAAGTAATTACTTGGACAGTTTGCTAGAGAATGATTTGGTGATTGCTGAAAAACCCAGATTATCCAAACGAATGCAATTAGTAAATGATAGTGTAATATGACAAAATACTATACATATTTAAAAGAAATTATACTATACTAAGATATATCACATAGACCAAGAGAAGCCAACTCAATTTATTGTTTTGAAACAGGGTTGAGGGCATTTCTCTTTTTCAGAATGCTTTGATAAAGCACTCAGATTGAAATTTTGTTAAGCTTGCAATCAATTTAAGTCCATTGTAAGAAAATCAAGATATAACTCCAAGAAATGCCTTCAAACTGTAGTCATTCTAACAGTTTTTGATATGATATGTTATGATTCTAGATTGAATGCAATTTTATCTATTTATCAAATTGACTTAATGGCATAAAACACTAAATTTTAAAAAAAACTATAAATATATTAAAAACTATCATAATTAAAAAATATAAAAAGGCAGAAAGCACAGGAAGGAAGGAATGTTAACCAGAATAAAGGAGTCCTTGAAATGTGCATTCTTTACCATTGCAATCTTGCTGAAGCTTCAGTTTTATAGGGACAGAGAAACTAGGAAAATTGATATACTTTTCCCTTCCTAAAAGAATAAATGTCATATATGTGTATAACCCTAAGAAAATTAGGGCATCCTGGCATTGTTTTGGAGTAACTCTCTAAACTGCATAGACAGATTAATGTTTGCCATTTAACTATTATGTAATTTTGCTAACATATATAAATATGCTATAAATGATGACTAGGATATGTATACACACATATACACATGCACACACAACTTTTTACTTAATTTTTTAGAGTAATTGCCATATAGAACCTGTTATTAACCTTTCACAGGTTACAAAGGACATCATATAGCTATATTCCTGCTGTGTATTGCAGAATGTTGAACAATCATGATTGATGCTGCAATTATAAAGTTAATGGTTCTGTAAGTCATTGCAAAGTCATCTTTCAGTTAAACATTAAGATTAAGGTTTTAAAAAATGGAGAAAGCTACTTTGACCTTTAACTTATCATGTAGTTCTTATATGAAATATAAACTAGTATTAATAACGATGACGAAAAGCAGGACCACAGTGTCTTTTGAATACAAATTCATTATATTACTAAATTGAACATCTACCTATACCATAGTAGTTCACTTAATCTTTTCTGAAACATTTGAAAAGCTACTAATTCCCTTTCAAACTTAAAGTGTGTGATTCTAGTGTTTGCAAAAGCCACAGAGAATACTATCCCAAATCCATTCCAATGAAATGGAATGCAAGAAGATTTTTTTCAACTAACCATATATTTTATTGTGTACAATATACAGATAATTTCTGATATTTAGAACAGACTAATGGTATTCTTGGAATATTTGTAATTTATCACCCCAGTAAAGAACCCTGAAACACAAATCTGCTTTATTTTCTAGTACAGTAGATAACATCATGTAAGGTTAACATCATGTAAGGTTTTAAAGGTATTTCTGGACTTAGGTTTTTCAATAAATTTCTGGGAATAACACAATAAAGTACTAAATATATCTGAAATATATTTAATTTTGAGATCTATAAATTATAGATGTTTGTAGATCCCAAAAATCACTGGTCTAAAAGGAAAAAGCCTCAGAAATGAAAATAGCTAAATTTTACTAGAATTGGGTCACTAATAAAGAAAAATTAAGTCCTGAGTATTCATTGGCTCCAGTTTCCAAGATACAGCTTCAGGTCAAAATTGCATCAAAATAATTCAAAATTACGAGGAGGATGTGCGGTTATGCTCCATAACTTTTCTACAAAATGCGATTTAGCAATGAGAATGGTGACACATCAATCATTATAAATTTATCTTTTTATTGATACCAATAACATAACTTTCCATTCATTTATTGGTTTTTCATGTAACATTTTCGTGCTTTTTCACTTTGCAAGAGGTTCCACTGTTGTAATCTGGAGGCCAGTATCTCTGCCTTATTCTTAGGCAATTCCAAATCCCTGACCAGGTCATTTAGTTCACTATGAAATTAGATGTAGTTCAGGAGGAGCAAATGGTGTGCTAAAGTTTGGGTCCACTGTCATAGCCCTGGATAAGCTGCATCCTGCTCATCATCTTTATCATAAAGTCTAGAGAGTAGGATTCTGGTGAATCTGGAATTGGGAAAGCCTCACCATAGATGGAATGTTTGGATATTCCATTGTCTACTTCTTATTTCTTGAGATCCCTTTTGCAACTGGGGAGACCATGCAAAAATAGCAGTTGCTACTATGATTGGTGGGTTCCCTCCACACCATTGGGACTGTGAAAGGCATGGACTTTTTCTTCTTGTTTAGCCAATGATACAGATAAATTGCACATGTAATGCAACAATAATGAGGGCCCAACTCTTGTCCTGATCCCCTATTTTGCATCTAAAATATAGGTGGTATGCCTTTTTTACCACTGCCATCATACTGCATTTTTGAGGTGCAAATGTATCCTCACCACAACTGTAGCAGGAGATATCTGCATTGTTTACACAGTTTTGAGGCATCTTGGTTTCTGAGAGAAAATATCACACAACTGTTCCTTAGAATAGTTAGGCAATAACACTTTAACAAGCCACCAGATATAACTATATGATGCATAGATCTGACCAAGACAAATGTGCCTTGCAATAAAAGAACAATAAAGTACAATTAGGTAATAACCTTTAGTCTCAAAGTGAAGATAAATTTATACACTTTCATGTGGTACCATTTTCATTCTTCTACCATACTTTATCGAGAAGTTATAAGGCATCATGATCATTAGACACCTCCCCCCCTTGTAGGCAAATATACTCGCCTGTGTGTAAATCTTTATTGTGAAATATCTTGAAAACTTTTCATGTTTTCCACCTGTTTTCTAATTCATCTAATCAAAATACATAAGAATTAATACATTTTATCTCAAAGGTCGATAATTTTCCAAAATTTGTAGACCAGTGAATTTTATGGACCCTAGGTATGTGCCTAAAAGATCACATAAAACATGAAGTTGCCATCATTTGCATCTTTTCTTTTTCTCTTTAACCTCTTTTATTTATCGTCACATCACGTTGCTAGAGAAGAAGACAATTGGTACCAAACTTCTGATTTGAAGATTTTTTTAAAATTATGTTAAAATTATACAAAGTTAAGTGAAGGGCTGTATGTAATTTTATTGTGTGTCTTATTATATACCAAAGACATCAAGTCAAATTTCTAATTAATATAAAAATGTCCTGCACTGTAGGAACAAGAAAGGACAGATTTTAATCTTATGTGACACTACTTACATAAAAGTTAAGTTTATTAAAGAGTGCTATCATCTCCGTATTCAATCACATGGTAAAGACTGAGGCTAAATACTCCCAATTTCCCTTAGTCTTTCTTTATTAATTTTACTTTCTATTTTCTTAATTAAAAACCTCATTATGTCAAGTCCCTGGAACTGGCCGCTATAACTTCACATTTTATATTTACACATCGCCTGACTATAAGTGATTCTGAGTAGTTTACAATTGTTAAAAATAATATTTAAAAACAGAGAATGAGACAAAAAATATAAAAACAGCACAACAAAGTAATAACAATGGCAAAGAAGACAAATCCAGAGGGAAACAGAAAGAAGAAAGGGCGTCAATCAACTTCTCCAAAGGCCTGAGTAAAAAGTCAGGTGTGTAAGGTTCTTCAAAATACTAGTGGGAGGGGTAAGAACCTTAAATTATTTTCCTTCCCTTCTCTCTTATACCAAACAGAGTGAAGTTTGGCTCATTATAACATTTTTTCAATGCACTCTTCCTTTTCCATGTTTTGCTAACTCCTGTTACCATATTCCTGCACCAAGGTCATCTCAGTGGTCCTCTCCAGGAAGCAAGATTCAGATAGTCCCATTAATTAGATTTAATGTCACAAAGAAGGAGGTTCAATTACAGTATATTGTAAACTAAGTAATAAAACAGCAGTCTTCATTTATTAATGAACACATTAAAGCAAGTCTCAATCAGCTGTTTGAGTATCTTCCACATGGATTCTGTAACTGATAGACTGAAGTCTCACTTAAGAGATAAGACTCTTAACATGCATCTGTTCCTCATTTGTCATGTTTTGAGTAATTCCCTTTTCTTGCCCAGATTATATCCCTACATCAACTTCCTTTGCATTTCTTCCTTTAATATTTCTTAATGTGTGGAACCTGGAACTGAACACACTGTTGAAAACAGAACATTATTATTTTGCCCCAGGCTAATGGATGGAAGTTTTATCAGGGCCCCAACATTATTGTTATTGATAGAAGTGGCAGGACTTTTTTGTTTGTTTCAAATTGTTTTTATATTAATTCTTTTTTTTTTTAAGAACACACTTCACAAAATATTCCTCCCAACAAATCTACTTCATCAACATTGCTTCAAGCATCTTAGAAAGACAAGCAGCAAATCTGCTTTCGGAAAAGTCCAACTTTTCATTGGTTGGGTGATCAGAGTGTACATCAAGAGCGCTTCTTCTATTCTTGTGTTCATTTATTTTCATCCAAATGTTCTCAAGAGTTACAGTGACAACGATGATGACGATCATAGCAACAGTAGAAGTGTCATTACTACCAACAACAATCATGGCAAGTTCAGAATAACAGAATAACAGAGTTGGAAGGGACCGTGGAAGTCTTATAGTCCAACTCTCTGCTCAAGCAGGAAACCCTACACCATTTCAGACAAATGGTTGTCCAATCTTTTAGACAAATGGTTGTCCAATCTTTTAAAAACCTCCAGTGTTGGAGCACCCACAACTTCTGGAGGCAAATCATTCAATTGATTATTTTTTCTAACTGTCAGGATATTTCTCCTTAATTATCCTTTGAGAATTAAGAACCTGTTTCTTCAGTGGGGACCTGAAAGCAATTTCTGATTTTTGTCAACCAGATCAGGAAACAGGATGATTGGAATTCTTCTTTCTTATTAACAGGTGTAAAAACATAATCTTGAGTATGTGCCAAAGTTTCTCTTTTTTGTCTGTTACATCATGCGGAATGAAAGCAGGGCTATTTTGAGTCTTTTTCGCATCCTTTACTTTTTCTAGGGATCAGATGTTGTTTACTATTTCTTGCACCTGCTAACAGTTCTTGCATTCCTTCACCAGCATTTGCTCTATCCTTCTCTATAAATTGGTAGCAATGCAAAAGGACTTTAAATGATTAAATACTTAATTTCTACTCTCTTTCTTCTTAGGAAAGGAGGCAAGTTTTTTTCTCTTTATTCAGAGTTTTTGTGTTCATTAATAATGATTTTAAGGTTAGGTTTCATTAAAAATCAATACTTACTGATGGACCTCAAGCTAACTGAATAGACCTCATACATCTTACTCAGTGCCTGATAGGCACTGATCTGTTGCCAATTCATCTTTCTCTAAATTACCAGCCTTTAATTCCTCTTCTGCCTGTTTATTTATTGGTCTCCAGAGGTGACATCCTCACAACCCATATTGATGTATTATCTAAATGGTTGAAGCAATACATATATTAGAAAGAGAGCTGGGTTAAGTAGTTCTTGCTCATCAATAGCCTATTCTCATTATGACTAAAGGTGCTACATTGACTATATCAAAGGAATGGGATCAGGAGTCGGAACTAGTCACCAGAGTTCTACCTCATAAAACAATTATATTCATGAGTTGTAAAAGTAAAGTTTCTTTCATGCTTGTGATGTATGCATGGACACCAGATGATTACCTAAGCAGCAAATGTGATATTGAGGATGGCACTACTTACTGCAATCCTCCACGTCCTGCTCACACTGGAAATTGCATTAACTACTTTGTATGATGCACTTAAATTAATCTGCACTCAAACAGTATTACTGGGTAATTCAAGGATATGCATAATTACTATGATGTTGCTAAGGTCCATTAATAAGGGTTCATCAAGAAGGACTTCAGAACTGTTGCCATTAAAATTTCAGTTGCAGTACAGCTAGAAAGAGCAGCTTTTTAAATATGCTTTTCTACATCTGAAAAAAATTCCCTGGCCATGCAAAATAATAATACACATAATTATAAATGCTTATTGATCTGTTATATACAGTAGCTTAGTAAATGCTGTTTGTTAATCTGTATGAAAATTGGGTCCAACAAAATTTGCCACATAACTAAGTATTTATAATTTCTGAGATACATCAGATTCTTAAGAACATATGATAAACAAATTACAGTAGGAAATAAACCTTTCTAATATCACTTTTCTGGAATCATAGATGAAATGCATACGTTTTGTTATGTAGATATAAAACTATAAGGTTCAGGAACAACATTTTCTGATTTATATATTTATATATAAATATTTATTCTGATTTCATATTTATATATTGCTGTTTAGTACATTATTATGAAGGTGACATGGGAATCTGGTAAATTAGGTCAACATTGATGCCAAATTATTAAAACTGTTTTGGGTTGTGTGTTTGCTAGATGAATTATAAATTATTTGCAAGTGAAATACTAATTACCCATAAAAATAATATCATGTATAATGTATGCAAGCATGTTTCCACATAGAAATATAGTTAATATTTGCAACCAAATTCACACTCCGATTATGCATATTAGCACTGTGGGAGATGATTTCTTGTCATCTTCAAATTTGATTCAAATGAAGCAACTAAAATTTGATAGCATAAAACCAGAAATGAAACATAATGGTATTACTCACTGAGTAAATATGATATATTACAGTACTATAACATATAAAAAAACCATCTGACAATCTGGATTTGCTTACTGTATCCCTAGTATTTGCTGAATTTTAATACAGAGGATTATGGATAAGTCAATACACACATGGACATTGCTGTCAGACCTGCCCCAATCTGATCCCTTAGGAAAGAAAGACCCTTGATTCCATTTGGTTGAAGCAAAAGGTTCTTTTACTAAAAAGATGTTGACTGCAGTAAGTCAGGCTAGCTCAAAAGATACATAAAGGTTTCCCCTCATCCCAGTCCTCCCTCTGTGAACAGTCCATCTTCAGCCAATTGGAACTCGCCAAAGTGTTTTGAGAATGCTGAGATGTTTTAGGGTAATTCACATTCTTTCTCAGGGTGCCTGGCCTTGGATGCTAGTACAAACTGGTTCCGGGTTTTTCTGGTTTTCATCACCTGTCATTCCCCTCTTCCTATTTCCTATCATGTACACACGCAGCTTTACTGCCCATCTATCCTCCACCACCTTTCTAGCTTTTGATGGCAGGATGTCTGTGAGGCACCTGAGCCTGGCAGACCTGACAAATGCCACTATTATGCATTCAGGAGATGCCAAATACACTACGCTACATTATTAGAGCTGCTGCTGTTATTGTTATGTTGTTATTATTGTGATTTTTCTTATTGTGTTTGAATCTGAGCCCTGAAGATGGCAAGATCTGATTATGATAAAAATTTGAAAAGAACCAGATATTTACACTGATTTTATATGCAATTCTGTAAACAATGTTGTAATGGTAAAACCTGCAGCTGTTTCTATAAGATACACAGATATAGACTTTCATAGGACATTAACTGTGAAATATTTCAGCTGGATAATTTCAAGGATTTCATAGCAGTACAATTTTGAAATATTCCGTCTGCACCTTTCTTAAGGCAGCAGAAATGACAAAAGAAAAGCACTAATTGTCTATAGCAAATTCTAGTAAAATTGTGCTTAAAGGAGAAAGTGTCCTTTTCCAATTTAAAATGAACGCTTTCTAAAAAATATTTTAAAATTAACCTCATGCGAGAGATAAATAGTATAAATAACATCTGATAACTTTGGTTTTTTTGGTTCTCTGTGATTTGTTAATGATCTGTTATCTCCTGGTGGTTCAACATTTGTTTTGATTATTTGTCATCAAGTTAGTGTTGAATCTCAGTGAACCCATAGATGATCTTTCTCTATGATGATCTGTGCTTAATCTGATCCTTTAGATCTTCCAACAGTGCATCCATTGTAATTAAGTCCATCCTCCTTGTTGTCGATCATAATGTTCCCTATTTTCTTGGAAGATAGTCTAGAGACTTAGGTATTTGCATAATAAGTCTGAAATGGAATAATTTGCACTTGGTCATTTGAGCCATTTGTTTTAGTTTAAGACATATTCACATTAAAACTAATCTCCAAATATTCTGCATTGTTAACCTCATGACAAAACTATGAAAAAACAAGTTGTGCATATTAATTTAAGAGATGATGAGGTGACTGATATATTCTCTTGCCATTTTGTCCCTAAAGTTAGGGTTTTTTTAAAAAAAATGATAGCAATAAAAAAGAAGATGGTATATAGGGAATTGGACAAGTATACCCAGCAGAGTCCACCACATCTTCCAAAACTTTCAGTTAAGTCATCTGGTTTTAAACTGCTAAAGATGGTAGCAGAAGTCTGAAATTGTTTACTTGTGGTACATATGCCTTTTAGTATTTACTGTATTAGACAAGTTATGACTCAAGTTATGACTTTCCACATATAATACAGACTGGCACTTTTTCTCCTCTCCTCACAACTTTTAGAAGCACCTCCTCATCCTTGGCTGACCTTTGGGACTATCGGCCACTTCACTGAAGAGAGGAAAGGACTCTGAAGACTGCAAAGGAAACTGCATCCCAGGTCCCCATCCCAAGTTGTTTCCAAGGACCTCGTCTCTCCAGGAAATAAGAATATTTCCCAGCCCTACTTCACTAGTAGCATCCAAGTTGTTCCCTCTTCCAACTTTTGCTGCCCAGCTTCTGTTAAGAGATTTCAAAATTCAGCTTCACTTCCAAAGAATATCAAGAAAACAGATTTCTAATTAATAGTACGTTAGCAGAGACTAAATCTCTAATTGATGTTTTATTAATGGATTCTAAAAAAATATGAACTTGTCCATAGCAGAATTAAAATAAAATCCAAGAAGCAAAGACAACATGCAAAATTGTTCCAGTTTTTTTAGTACACATACGGTACATTGAAATAAATAGTTCATATATACAGTATCTTAAGAGAAGATGTATTTTATATTTATGTCCTGAAATATACAATATATATCTTTAAGAAAGTACGACATGACATTTCAGGTTTTAAATTAAGTGATTGTTTATAATGTATAGTTCATAGTTTAAGACATGATATTCCAATAGTGTGGTATTCTTGCTCTGAACCTGCTTGGATACTTAAAGCAGAAGGACAGGCTGGGGCAAAGATAGCCCAAATGTCCAAACATATCTGGTATATAGGATTTTTTTTTTTTGTCTAACCCCGGGAAATGTGCTTGACTTCCAGTCTCCCAGTATTTAGGAGTATAATAGAAGCCCACCTCTTTCCAAAGCACTTAACTGTTAAACTGATTTTAATAGTATTAATTTTGATTTTAATTGTACTGATGTTATTATATGACTAACGATTAAAATATGGAATGTAAATAAAAGGATGGAGCATGAAAACACAATAATAATATGCTAGTGACATTTGAAATTTCAGTTGCTTTCAGAGAGACTTGTTAATATTGCCTGCAATATGCTGCTGATCAATTATTTTTCTTGTTTACTACTAGAATTACTTGAAAATACTTCCCTGTGTTTTAGTTGTTACTTGAAAACATTTCCCTGTTGAAATTACTTTGGTATCTTTCACCATTCTGAGCATCTACAAACTTCTGTACTAATACTGAATTGCCATGATGCAATTTGCAATCAGAAGTTCTTTCAGGTTTTTAAAAAAATCTCATATAGCTACCAGTATCCATTTGTGAATTTATAAAACCATCTGTAGCCTGCTGTGAGCAGCTTGAAAAGCACTGACAACTAACAACTTTTATAATTGGTCCAGGGGAATATTACTGTTGTTTTAAGAACTGTTCCAGAAATCTCTTTAACCCCTACTTGTTAAAGTTGTCTGAATAACCCTCATTTGATTTCATTGGAATATGCTAAGATAACATCAGCCCTTCCAGGTAAACAAGACAGGAGACATGATTAGATGAATTAGACATGTTTAGAAACTTACTATTGTAAGTTTATATTAACAGAATCTTGTAAGTCTAAAAGTACAAATTTCCTATTCCATTAGTTTTTTTTCTGTAACTCTTCCCCTCATTCTCTGATGTTAGTTACACATTTCATGACACTTATTATCACAAAATATTAAGATCTGAAAACTGAAATTGAAAGATTATAGCATAAACCATAATGTGGCCTATGGTTTATTTGATCTTTCTTTCTATAGTGTTTCATTACAAAATGGCAGATATTCACCACTGGTTTTAGTTTTCAAATATGTGACCACTGGATTTAATGTTGAAAAATATACAGTATGACTTAAGACTTTTCATAATGATATAGAATGGTATTATCATACTGCAGTTAGAATATCTGTTTTTTGATATATCCAGATAAATTTTAATGGTCATTATATTTTCTATTCTTCCAGCATAAAATAATATGAACCAAAGGAATATACATAGATTCATTTCCTTTGCTTTTTAATGCTTGGTTAGCTGCAGAATTCTTTTTTCATCAGACTATAGTTTATCTAATGTACAAACATTGCATTATCCATGGATATATTATTAATATGTATAAATGAGAGATAAATTAGATTTTGAAATACATTGCACAAAGTGACAGGTACTCTTCACATACAAATTCCATTGAATATATTCTGGCCATGCAGAGGCATCCCCAGCTGAAAGATTATGCCAGATTTGTTCAGTGGATCAGAGGACAAAGCAGTAATGAACTGTAATTCATATTCCTAGTAAGTGGGCAGTCAAAGGGTATTCTCCGGGGAATGATCCAAGTTCACAATGTGAATTAATAAGCATTCTATTAAGAACCTTCATTTTCAACTGCCTCAATGATTGAAATAACTTCTGGTAGCACTATGAAATTTTCTCATAATGGATACAATATGTGCATGAGGTCTACCTTGTAAATTAATATCACTAACAATTTCTTAAAATAATGGGTTCATTTTCTAATATACAACATGCTATCTTTAGAAAAAGTTCTTAAATTCAATACTTAATTCTGTTTCTATATTGTGATGTAAATTTAAGCAAATAATAAACAAAGATGTTATGGAAGGCAATCCAGTTTTGTAAAATTCTTAGGTTGATATCTGAAGTCTGAGAGCTGCTATGAAAATGAAAATGAATGATTCTTGGTTGTCATGTGATTGACATGGCTGTATGAAGCCCTGGCTAATACATTGCTATTTTTTAAAGCCTTCAAATGAAAATCTTAACACGTGTATTCTAATGGCATGAACCAACCTGAATAGTAAAAAAAACAGGTATTTGGCAAATTGACACTATATTTTGAAACCAGACATTTCAGGAAACTTTGTTATTTATTTATATAATTTTTAATTAAAATAAAAGCAAACTACCAAGCTCAGAGATCATCAAGGACCCCATAGTCATCATAGTCATAATTCTCTTCCTCCTCCTCCTCCTCCCCCTCCTCGTCCTCCTCCTCCCAAACCGCACTCCCTTCTAGCACTGATAAAGTTACCTAGTTGGGTCATGAAATGTTTTCAAGAAAACTACCAAGCTCAGAGAGCACCAAGGACCCACAGTTCAATTCTGAACTACATATTCTCTTCTGTCGGCATTTTTTTGAATTGGGGTGGGGGGGCAATCACTTTTCAAGATTTCATGCAGAAGGTTTTCCATCCTTTCCTGAAGATTTAGAAATGGTATATGGGGATTTCTTCAAGCTAGAATGTTTCCTTAAAACTGCACTTCTTTTTTGGGTTGTTTTTTTAATTTAAAATGCAGGTGGACATCTAAACTAGGACTAGAATGGACAGAGAGAGGTGATTTTTCCTTCCTACAAGCCACAACTAAGCACACAACTAAATATTGAGAATCTGTACCACTAAGTACCACTATGCCCTAGAAATCTTGTGATTTTCTTAAGTAGATAAGTAAGTAAATAAATAAAACAGTTTGCCTCAATGAAGCATTTCACATCACTGTCCCTGTCTTGACTAGCACTCTGAAGTCAAATTGAATCACTCCTTTGTCAATCATTCCCTCAAAGATTTCCCCAGCTTTACAGAAAATAGTGAATAATGACTGATTGAAAGTAGGCTGTACATCGATTTAAAACTCAACAGGATTCACAAGATTCTAAAGCTAGCAATCTGAAAGGAAAAGAGCAAGTGGGTTACTACATAGTTATTAGCATGTATTCATTATGTGTGTGTGTGTGTGTGTGTGTATGTGTAATTTTAAAAAATGTATGAAATTTCAGGCATCTTTTATTCTCATTTCTCTGCATTTCTCCAGTATGTACATAAGTGTATTCACTTTTTCTGAATACATGCATTGTATATGCATTTTATATGTTCTGTATTGCATTTGGCAAAATATTCATTTTCTATTCTTTTATACAGGAATTTGTCCTTGGATATTAATCTTTTATTACCTGCAATATTTTTTCTGGATATACTTTCATTGCAGACCTCAGTTCACCCTTGGCATTTTCTAACAAACTCTTAATTCCTTTCATTACATTTCCTTCATTTACTAACTAAGCAATGTTCTGACTCATTTCCTTCTTTTGAGGCATTAAGTCTCTGTTATAGTTCTCAGTACTTCGTATGTCTCACTGAGGCAAGTTCACAATGAACACATACTTGGAATTAATTTAATTCTTTTCAGTTCATCTGATGATATCAGTATTAAAGGCATTTCATAAAAGAAGCATTCTATGAATCTGACAGATTATGTTTTCCAACACTGTAGGATGGAACAGTCTATTATATAGGACTACCTTCCTATAACCACAAAAGTTTCATGCACTTTTTAGGAACAGTTCTAATTTGTATGACATTTCACTGACATAAAGAAAATAATCTACCAGTATTGAGATGCCGTGTGCTACATTAGGATACTTATAGTGTGACAATAATAAATAGAATATCAAGAAATCTACACTGGCTCAAATGTATACCTTTTTTATCATTCCATAGAAAATACAAAATCTGACATGTTTTCCTTCCCTGCCCTTACTAAACCATTTCAGATTTATTTTATTATTTATTTATAAAATTTATTGGCCGCCCATCTTAGCATAGGGTAACTCTGGGCAGCTTACACTTACATAAAGTCTAAAACATAAAAAGTTAAAAACAAACATTAAAACCAAAAACACATGGGGGAGGGAGGGGCAGAGTAGGGGGGAGATGGGATCTGTTATTACTCAGCCATCTTAATTGTGCTGTTCCCCCACTGGGGCCTCAAGCCAACTGGCAAAGCCACGTCGTTAGACCCTTATAAAAAGATAGAAGGGTTAGAGCCAACCTCACATCGGGGGACAAGATGTTCTAGAAGGCAGGAACAACAGCAGAGAAGGTTCTTCTCCTGGACCCTGCCAGCTTGAATAGTCGGGCTGATGGGACCCGCAGCATGCCTCCTCTGCTGACATGAGTGGTATGGGTTAATCCCAGTGGGGTGAGACGGTCCCTCAAGTAACCTGGATCCATGCCATGAAGGGCTTTAAAAGTGATCACCAACACCTTGAATTGTGCCTGGAAGCAGACTGGTAACCAGTGCAACTTGTAAAGCAGTGGTGTCCCAGGGGCCATTCTTAGGGTTCCCAAAACTACCCATGCCACCGCATTCTGCACCAGCTGTAGCTTCCAAATGCTCTTCAGGGGTAGCCCCATGTAGAGCACATTACAGTAGTCCATTCATGAGATGACTATGGACTGAACAATTGAGCATAGGCAATCCTGATCCAGGAAAGACTGCAACTGGTACATAATACAAAGTTGTGAAAATGCTCTCCTAGCTGCAACCTCCACCTGTTCCTTGAACAGGAGTCACGAGTCCAGGAGAACCCCCAAGTTGCAGATCAGATCTTTCTGCCACACCATCCAGAGTCAAAGAAGACAAGGTACTTGATCCTGTGAACCCAAAGCCATTTAGTGTTATCAGCTTTCAGTTGAAGGCTGTTGTCCTCCATCCAGGCCCCGACAGCCTCCAGGCACAGTGAAAGGGCGGCCTGGAAATATAGAGTTAAATGGATTATTAAAAACCAACAAACCAGTCCATCCATAACGGAATGACATGAGCTTATGATATTATTGAAGGACTGACAGTGGACCTGTCAGTGAACTCAGATCGTCTCCAAACCCAAAGGTGCATTCTTTACCAACAGAATGGGACATTATATAATTTAATAAAGGCAAGTCTAGAGCAGGACATACATTTGAATTGCATCTAATTTAAGCTCAATTAGTGATTATTATCTCAAACTGAATTGAGTAATTCAGTAATTTGAAATCATGTTTCATTTGCTTGCATCACATATAGATACCTATATCTATGGAGTTCTTGGTACTCTTTGAGCTATCAGGGAGAAAACTGTAACTCTAGCAGGGCAACCTAATATATAAACAGGAGCAAATCGCACACTCATTTGCACTGATGAAGTTACCTAGTTAGGTAATGAAAGATCTGCAAGCAAACAACTAAGTTCGAGAGCACCAAGGTCCTCACCATTCAGCCCTGAGTTACGTATATTCTCTTCTATTTGTATCTACACATTTTTTTATTTTTCTGATTATAGTCAACATTTCATTTTTGAAGTTCTTTGAGAACGTTCTACAATACAAGGCCTCATTTTTCAGGGGAAAAACACTGCTAGTAGAAAGGCCTTGAATTTAAAGAAAACTGTACTTAATTTTCCAAACAATTTGCTCTAAAAAAAAAAAATCAAAAGTACCCTGTATTTTGTTCAACATAAATAGTATTTTAGCCAAAGCTTTTCAATCAGAAAAGTTTCAAATATGATGTCCACACTGGTTCATTTGTATCTGTGCTACTGCTACTTTTCCTTTAGTCAGAATTTAAGGAGAAACACAATGAAAAGGCACTTGTGATAAAAACTCTGTAAGAACTCTGTAAGAACTCTAGAAATCTCTGCCTATCATCATAATGTTTTTCTAAGAATCTCTGGACATTACCATCTTTTTAGCACTTATTGTGGAATTCTACAATAACAATTTTCTATGAGTAGAAACCAAAGCCATGCTATGGATTCAAATATTCTAGAATTTTTTATGTGATATCTCAAGTATTTCTGCAACTGATTTATTAACACTGAAACATTGTAGTAGATATGGAAAATTGATTATTAGATTATTGATTATTAATAGATATTGATCAATACCTTTCCACTTTCACTACTCTGCCATAGTTTCTGGGTAATTCTGAAGCTAGGAAAGAGATTATAGAATTTCTTTTCTAATTTCAATTCTCCAATTCTTAATAATGTCAGTATTTCAAAATGAAGAAATAAATTTGAAATCAAAGCAACCTCAGAAACCAATTTTATACTTTCTTTTTGCATTATGCAAACTAATAACACAAAAAGAGGTATGGTATAATCAAAAAATATAAGTAATCATCAGACTGAGAACTGGAACAGATATTATAATCTCAACAGTGTCCACATACCTATTCTTTTTGATATCTATAATTTCTGCATAGGCCTACAACCCATTCAATCCCATGGTCCTACTAAGGAAAAGTGTCACAGAAAAAGCTGATGTAACTCAATTATTAAATAAGAATAAAATAAAGTATCTTAATTATATGTAATGATCTGTAAATAAAGGTCCAATACAGAGAAGGTGTACCATCTTAGTACCATCAAATGGCAATTGGAAAGCCAAGCAAAGACAACAGATCTCTCAAGGCAGAAGATAACTGTAATGTTTTATAATAAAGAATATCTCCAACTACAATTACAAGTAAACAGGATCCTGCTCAATTCCATTTATCTTTAAAATATGTTACTGTTAGGTGACAATATCTTTGAATATTCACTGCTCATTTGTTAAGGAATATTTGTAAGGTTCAGATAAGCTGCATGACATTGCAAAACAGATTTGTTGAAACACTAAAGTAATAAAACTGGATCTATTTTACAAAAAAAAAAAAAAGTAGGCTACATTTGCTGAAATGGATCATGTATGAAATTGGAACCAATGCAAGTGCTTAGGTCTAAAGTCCCCAATGTGCTATCCATGAACACAAGTATAACAATTCTATACCTCCTGATTTTTTTTAAAAAACTGCTATACTGGTATGATGTAATGCAGAATGTCATTTTCCATTTCTATACTAATGTCAACCTGCCAAGATGACTCTGATTCCATCATGATACAGATATTAAAGCACAAAGTACAGATCTTCAAAAGCGGAATTTAGCCTCACCTTTGCTTAAAAAATGCTCATTGGCCCCTGGAGAATGGGTATAATAAGCCCTATGTCATCTTATATCCTTACTAGCTTTAGAGGTGAACCTTCCAGTCATTTATTCCATTTCTTGCTTCATTGAAACTCTGCTAATAGAAAATATAGATACATTCTCATCAAGTGCTGACCCCCAAGTTATCATCAGACAATTAGGAAGCTAACTATCTAAGCTAACTATCTTTTACAAGAGGAAAAAAGATGACTTTTACTATGGCTAATGCATTTTGATGATTTTAACCATAATGATATTTTTTTAATGTTGCCTTTCTAGTTTAAGATTAACAAACAAGATGAAACTCCACTTAGAATATAGTGAAACATACTGCATATTTCATCAAATACTTTTTTATAAGCACATTGACATCAAAGAGGCTACCATTAATTTAAACTCCCAGTTTATGCTCTCCATCAGAGAGGTCAATGCCAAATCAAGTCAAATCAAATATTTATTACTGTCATAGACCAGCATTAGAAGAGGTCAGTGCCATTTCTGGACAGAATGTCATTTTCAATTTC
This sequence comes from Protobothrops mucrosquamatus, assembly GCF_001527695.2. NCBI lineage: Eukaryota > Metazoa > Chordata > Lepidosauria > Squamata > Viperidae > Protobothrops > Protobothrops mucrosquamatus. Next base: position 49,041 of record NW_015389674.1, read on the forward strand.
AGACCAAAATCTTAGTGAAACATTTATAGCTGCTGTCTCCCATCATGCATTTTATGCACATACTTTCTTTCTGAAAATTCTTCTATAACTAGATATTGTATTAAACTGTCCATTTATAACTTTGCTTTTGAGTTGCAAACACATCATGATTTAAGGAGACCTGATCTTCTGCTACCATGGTACAGTATGTATGTTGTATGCCTTTTTATGTAACATATGACACTGTTTTTGATAAAATTATAAATCTGCAATCAGACTTGTCTAGATTCGTCTTAGTTGCTAGCTATTACCTCTTTTCTTCCTCCAGCCAGAATTCCTCAAGTAATTTAAGATTGTTCATTTAATCCCAGTTTAGCATCTATGGTCCCTGCCCTTCTGCTTCCTATGGAAACACTTCTTACAAAAACTAAACTATGTTCTGCTTTTGACTTCTCCTTAGTTAGCTAGCATAAAGTATTGTTTAGATTTCTTTGTGGATACATAAATATCCACCAGGAAAACGTGTTTTAATATAGACTGTCATATAACATCACATAATTTGTTGATGATAGAAGATAGGTCTTAAGATTTTTCATATCATTTTGTTCCCCCCTCACCCCCCACCCACACAAGTTGTGAAACCAGTTCACTCAGTCAATAAAAGTTGGTATGTTTCGAATGAAACCTTGATTTTGCAGCTGGATAAAATTGAGTCTTGTGAGCTACAGATTTAATCAAAGTCAGATTCAAATGCTGTATTGAATTTAGTTTTAATAATCCTTTAAGCACAAACCACAACAGACATTTCTTCCCACACATGCAATATTTGATTTCTACTTTCCCTCTTCTACTATCACTATTTTGAACATTAGTCAAATTAGTCAAATATATTGCCTTTGTGCCAGACCAATCAAGAAGAATCTTTATATCCATAATGTGTGCTGATTTCCAACTCCCCTGGCTTATGTAGGCTGGGAATGAGTCCACTATCAATGTCAGAACTGGCAGTCATCCCAATTTTGCTGTCTGCATATATGGATGTTTCTCTGTGTGTGCACATTAAATCAGATTAAACGAAGTCCCAAATCATTTTCTGAAAGTTATATAATATAGTTTCTAGGTATCTTGGAATGTTCTATGAAATTTGAAGTATAATATATTCATGTTGATAATATGAAAAACATTAGGATATTATCATGAAAGATGGCTTTCTACATTTTTATAAACAATTATATGAAACATTTTAATACTATGTTTTAATACTTAAATGTTTTTATTTGAAATGCTAGATAAACAGATAATTTTAATGTGAATTTTTTAAAATGTAAAATAAATGAAAATAATCTGTGTTTGTATATGCACCCAGCCCAAATCCCTCCTGTGTTTTAAACCCTGTAAAGGGAATACCAAATGATGGGTTGCAGAATATGTTTCTTTTATGACAAAATTTATAAATTCTTTTCAGTTTGCCAGCCACTCTGGTGGATGATAATTAAGACTGATATCTCTACAGATTTTCTTTTCTTCTAACATGTTTGTGTATGTTTGCCTTCAACTTAGTGTTGACTTCTAACAAGGAGAAACTTCCTGACAGTTAGAACAATTAACCAGTGGAACAACCTGCCTCCAGAAGTGGTGAATGCTCCAACACTGGAAGTTTTTAAGAAGAGACTGGACAGCCATTTGTCTGAAATGGTATAGGGTTTCCTGCCTGAGCAGGGGGTTCGACTAGATGACCTCCAAGGTCCCTTCCAACTTTATTATTATTATTATTATTATTATTATTATTATTATTATTATTATTATTATTATTATTATTATTATTATTATTGTCATTGTTGTTGTTGTTGTTGTTGTCGTTGTTGTTAACATGTAATTCTAAGCCAGGGGTGTCAAACTGCCGGCCCATGGGCTGAATGCATCATAGCAAAACCATGCCCACTCCATTGCCGGCAATGGCAAAAAAGTCATGATAACACGTCACGTGAGGTTGCGAGTTTGACACCCCTGTTCTAAGCAATAGTAAATAAGCCAGATCTTTTAGCCTTTAATGCTTACTTGTTTTCCCCATTCCAAGTATGACTGTAGAAAGTAGTATAATATAACCTTCTTTTTTATTGTAAATATTCTATCCTGAGCTGGTACTCTCCATAGAAGTGTTTTTATCTCTTGTTATTATTCATGTACTGGATAAGATGAATAGTTGCTTCAGAGCAGTTGGATCAACTGTGTTTGGAGCCAATAGTTAGTAATGAAATAATGACAACATACACTGTATGTCCTTACAAATAACTAACCTATCTTGAAGTGTGAAAAATGCTTCCATCACAGATTGTATGCATTTCTGCAGCTCCGATATGTTTTATGACATCTTTTAAGATGCTTGTGTGTCTGATCTTTGTGATGCCTTCTTAGATCAATATTGATCTTGACTGTGCATTCATATTTCTCAGTGGCCTCAAGTCTAATAATTGAGATGGAATAATCAGTTTTTTTAGAAGAATATTTGATCAGTATGCGTTTCCAACAGATGTTTCCATCAGTGACACTTTCACACAAATTGTTATCCTCTATTTTAATATACAACTTCTGCTAAATTTTGATGCAGACATTTCCTTAATATAAGCATCTGCATAGACAAAATATTAACATAGAAAGACTGGTGTACATCTTTATAGTTATTCTTATGAATATTTTTTCTAACATACAGAGGTTTGTACACAATTTTTGAAGAAAAAACTGTATGATAAAATTGACAGAAATATGCATACCAAAGATGGATATTTTCTTTCTTTCTTTCTTTCTTTCTTTCTTTCTTTCTTTCTTTCTTTCTTTCTTTCTTTCTTTCTTTCTTTCTTTCTTTCTTCTAAGAACCTAGGATTATTCTGGACATTATGTATTAAGTTGATTTGCTTAAAAAAGCATTTCCTCTCTCTCTCTAATTTCAGGTACTGGGGCAATAGTCTCTTTTTCCCCTTTCTTTACTCATGTGAAATAAGACAGATGAACACTAATTATTTTTAGTTTCTTTTTTTAAACTAAAAACTACAAGGCATCTACAGTAACATGTTTTGGTTGGAATTCCCAATCCTTTCTTACTTTCCTATTTATTATTCCAGGTGTCTTGAGAAAATCTGTAAGGTACATTGTAGAAATACTCATAACTTCATCGCCCACTATTATTTAGATAACTTTAGACTGTTAAACGTGCTGAAAGATACATGATGCAGCTTTGTATCACTGATAAATATTTTATACTCTGCCTAGCCAAGCAATTTGCCATGAGATCTAAACATTTCAATATTCATGTTGATGGATAAATATACCCTTTTGCTTCTATGGAAGCAATTTAATATAACATTGTTTCCTATAATGTTCTCAATAGTACAGTTTGAAGATGTGAATGCTACATGTCTTGTGTCAAACTATAATGTATAAAAAAAATTCTAAAGCTAATTAACACTTGCTCAGAACAATGCTAGCTATACAAAAAAAGTCATCTCAGCATCAAATATAATGCAGGCATTTCTTTGAAGAGAAATTCAACTGTAAAAAGTAAATATAGCATATCAGCAATAAAGCCCTTAGGCATTTGTGGATTCAGTTTTATATATTATACAACAAATAATTCCCTGTTGCTTTAAATCTTTAATAGCAGTAGCTGTTATAGAAATATATGTTTCATGCATATATTCCTTCAGTTTCAGTTTTTTGTGGAGGACATTTGAGTGTAAAATCAGCTATTATATACCATTTATCATCTCAGTTTTATGAAAGCTACAGATTTTGTTTCATTAATGACAATTAGATTAGAATTGGATGGAATTGGATTCCTGATAAATCACACCAAAGTTTATTTTAATCCAACCCTGGCAATAGCAATTTATGACTTGATCAGCAGCTGTTTAGGCTATTATACAACATTCTATGAAGCTCCCTTTGGAAATATTCAGAAAAAAATAGCTACCATAAAATACTGGCCAGATTGCTGATTGCTGATAGGACAATTCTATCAGTGTAGAATGATCATTAAATCTTCAGTAGTTATTGATAGGCTTCTAGATGCAATTCAGTGGACTTAACATTGATATAAGCCCTTGTGAGACAGTTCAAGCATAGAATCAGTTTTACCAGTGTAGACATCTATTTATGGAGAGGTTGTCTTCCATGTGAAGTACATAGATCGAATGATAGAGTTTCTCTGTGTTTATTCCCATGTTATAAGACATTGTTCTCCAAGAACTACAGATAGTTCCCAGAATGCTCAATAACAGAAGATAGAAGCAAACTTTTCTTCCCCTCACAAATGATATTTAGAAAAATGCTTCCTGAATGTTAGCTAGTATTTTCTTTTTCAACACCAACAATAGACCTATGCTTCATGAATTAATCCACAACATTTTTTAAAGTTGGTGACCTTCACCATCTTAAACTAATGAATTACATCCCCCTATTTTGAGTTTTTTTTATATAAAATACAATTGAGTCAGTCAGCAAGCAGCACGTAGAAAATATTTAAAAGTTAAACTATAATCTATATTTTTAAGGTAGACATATGGCTTTACCATTGGAAAAAACTCAATTGCCGTATACAGTATTTTCAATTATCATTTACATTAACTTCAAAAAATCTGTAACTGTCAGGATGTGAGAGAATATTGTACAAACATTGACAGAAGCTTGGCAGGTATAGTGAGTGCATTACAATTTCTCAAGGTAAAAATAGCTTAAAGACCATACTTAGTTCTTTATATTATGGCCTCATTGACAAGCATTCAAGTGAATAGGGGTGGGAGAGGAAAAGCAGAAAGTGAAAGTTATTCCAAGTGAAAGCAAATTCCCTTCCCCCCAGCAGAATGTCAAGCCTCAAACAAGACCACATATGCAGGGAAAACAATAAGGATTTGGGAATTTGACAAATGTATTTGATTACAAAATTACAAAGCTACTGAATTACAAAGGTTTAATTCACATTTACACTGTGATAGTTTTAGAACTCTGTTGCTATCTGTCAAGAACTGGTTTATTCAATGAATGAGCAGAAAATCTTTATCAAACCATTAGCAGAAAATCTTATCAAACCATCTTCTTATATTGTAGTAAAAATTCATCAGTAGCTGGATTGGGTGTTGAAAGCAACATTGCATTCTGGTCTGTTTCTTGTAAGATGGATGGATGGATGGATGGATGGATGGATGGGTGGGTGGGTGGGTGGGTGGGTGGATGGATAGATAGATAGATAGATAGATAGATAGATAGATAGATAGATAGATAGATAGATAGATAGATAGATAGATAGATAGATAGATAGATAGATAGATAGATAGATAGTAGGTATGCAGGCAGGCAGGCAGACAGACAAACAATGGTTAGTTGCACACTCAGCCAAATATTTAGATTCAGGTTGGCATTTTTCTCAACCCATCAAATCCTTTTCAAGGACCTTGGCTAATATATTGTTTCAGGAAGTAAGCTGTTGCATGTAAATCTGACTTTTGCAATTGACTAATGGTGATTTGGTCAATGCCTGTCATGTTCAAGTGATATTCCAGATGGTTTGAAATTGCACATAACACACCAATTACTATTGGTCCTATCTCTGCTTTTTTGTCATCCTACTTCTATTTACAGATGTTTATATTTTGCAATTTTCTCCATTTGTTTTTTTCTATTCTGTTGTTTCAACATACACTATTTTTGTCTTTCTTTTCAATTGTTAAATTTAGGGTGTTGTGTAGCCGATGCTTGTTTATGGAGTCCTTGGTACACTCTGAGCATCTTTTTTTTTCTCTTGCAGACATTTCATGAAATGAAAGCACAGTTCAAATCTGAGCTACAAATATTTTCTTCAATTGGTACATATTTGTCTGTTTGAATTTTAAAGTCCCAGAGTCCTTTAGCTTCTTCATTTTTTATTACTTTGTCTATTTTATGGTCTTGCCAGTTCTTGCTTGCAGGCAAATGGTATTTCTTGCAGATTTCCTAGTGCACTATTGTTACTACTTTGTCATGTAGATTTTTGGACTCAGTTTATGCAATCTTGCAGCAACTAACTACATGGTCCACTGTTTCCTTGGGGTTTTTTTTTTTTGGTTTTTTTTTGCAGAGGCAGCATTTGCTCTCTGTTGTTGTCTTCTCAATTCTGCCTTATATGCATTTGTTCTTAAGGCTTGTGCAGCCACAGTTAGCCCCTTTGTCTTTTTCTTCAGTTTTCTAGCACTTAGACTTGCTAGGTCTTGTTATCTGCTTTATCTGCTATTTTTTTAATGCACTGGCCAGTCTCTTTTCTATTCTTTATTTGGTCATTCTTATAAGCCAGTTTGGTCTTTCCTGTATTCAGTAAGTCTTTGTGATGTGCAAGCTTTAGTGTATCTTTTTCACTGTACTTCAGATACTCTTCCAATGCCTTTTTTTCTTCTTCAGCTGTCTGGTATACTTGCAATATTCCACATAAACCTATTCTCCTTTATAAACAGAGAATAGTTAGTTTTTAGGTTTTTTTCTATGAATACTTGAATAATAACAAAACAAACCATCTTCAGATTTCAGGCTCCTATGATATGGTGACACAGATACCAGGAATTAGACTGCTGACTAAATTAATCAGTTATTGACTTAGATACAGTTACTGAAGAAAGGTGACAATATTTTTAACTGCACAGTCTGAAAGATAAAACTATTTGTTGCACATGTACAATTATAATTATATATGCAATTTTAATTGTACATGCAATTAAAAATAATATTAAGGGATTTGCTTATCAAGATCTAAGGACTGTCAAAGTCATCCAGTACAAATGTGTAAGAGCATTGAACTAAGATCTTTTTTTAGAAATGTAGCTAGCATTACAATTGTTAATTGCTTGGGGAAGGATGGAGGCAGTTTGGAACTAAAATTACACACTCCAAACTGTGGTCTTCAAAAAGATGGGAGATTGATTCACAACTCCTTTATGACTGGGATACAGGGCCAAAGACTCTTTATTCTAGCCAGCTATCTATTTACAAACTTGGGCTTATCATTCTGGAGAACATTCTTTCTGATAATGTCTGGTAGTTTGTCATCAACATTATTGGAAAGAAGGTATAATAACATAGGGAATGAATATGCCTTGCCAGCTGGCTGACACTGAGACAGTCACAGACATGTTACTGTGTTCCTCTTTCTACTTCAGGAGACATTCACACCTATTAGCTCCCATGCTGTTAAATATTTCTAGCAAATCATTTGAGGAGGTAGTGTCATTTCTTTTAGCTGAAAAGCTTCCAGAAAAAATATTAAAATTCTGGGCTATTACCATGGCGATTTGGAGATTAGTGGTTTAGGTTCCCACACTTACCAATTACATATGCAATTATCTTGCACATTGAAACATACTGGATTGTTTTAGCATTTAGTTGTGTAACTTTATACCTGCAGGAGCAAATGAAGCAGATTTATTGGAAATACAATTTGTCATCTTTAACTGTATGATGCACATCATTTTACCACTGCAGCAATTTGAATAGAAGGAAACACTATAGATACCAGACAATGTGACAGTTTAGTTAGTTCTATTGTATTACCGTGTTTCCGCGAAAATAAGACAGGATCTTTTTTTTTTTTTTTTGCCTCCAAAAGAGGCATCAGATCTTACTTTTGGGGATGTCTTACCTCCAGCACTCAACAGCCCCGCCCTACCGGTCCACTTCTTCTGGGGCAGAAGGAGCAGCTTCATTCTGCAACTACATTCCGGCCTGCATTTTGCCATTGCAGCCAATGGCAAAGCTATGGATTCAATCCATAGCTTGCTCTTCGGCTGCAGAGGTCTTGCATAACCAAGCTATGGATTGAATCCATAGACCTGCACAGGCCTGCCGGAAAGACCTGTGACTGAGAAATACAGGCCTGGCTGCAGAAGACACCGCAGAAGTGGGCCAGCGAGGCGAAGCCTGGCTGCAAGGTAAGTGGATACAGGGAACGTGGGGAAGATACATACCCCTACCCCAGCCCTAACTTGATTTTTAAGTGCATGCCTCGCCCCAAAACTAGGGCTTATTTTTGGGGTAGGGCTTATATTAGGCCCACTCCAAAAATCAAGCTAGGGCTTATTTTTGGGTTAGGCCTTATTTTGGGGAAACGGTATACTTCTTCTAAACACTATCTAAACCCCAATAATTAATCTAACAGTTTTATTCTGCAAATGAATCATATTAGTAAGCTTTCCCCTTAGCCACCTTCTCTTACAAGTACTGAACTTAGTCTTCATGGTAGTCAGTTGAAGTCTCAGAACATCAGGCAGGATCTGGAGTGTGTGACACAATAGCAATTTCAGATTTTCTTAACAGTATGTTGATTATGCCAGTTGGCCCCAACTTTTTGGGCACCAGGGACTGGTTCCATTGAGAAAGGTTCTTCCGTGGACTGGAGGGAGTGTGGTTTTGTGTGCTACTTGCATCCCACGGATGGGGCTTTGCTTGTTTGTGCAGCCCAGTTGCTGGCATGCTGTGGACTGGTGCCAGTCCACGGACCAGGAGTTGAGAACCCTTTGGTTATGCAGCATAATATTCATCTTCTCACAAATCTTATTTTGTGAATTTTGTGATATGTATAACTATGTACTGAGCCTTTAGCACAAGATCGACAAACTGGAGCTATTTAAATTTCATGGAGGCACCGCCATCCACAAAATAACAGAATGATGTCATCACAGCTTTCCACTATCACTTCTAAATGAATAGAACATCAGTGTTTGTATATGTGATGCTTTAATGTTACCTATTGAATGTATTAGGGAGCATTATCTCCAGACATTTCATTAATTGGAAAACAGAAGCTGTTTTGATTATGTATTTTAAGTCAAGTTTTGCTCTGAGATTCTAGCCCTTGGTAAGAATGTCCCAGTTTGACAAGGCATTTGCAGACAAATGACTTGTCAGGGATCATTTAAGTTTTGAAACATTTAGCAAAGACTGACAGCTGCACAAAGCTTATAATTTGACAATGCTTTATCTCAGTGAAATGAAGCAGCGACCGGGGGAAGGGGGGATATGCCAAATTAAACCTTTAGGAGTCAGATAAGTATTTTTTCCCATTTTAAAACAACCTGATTTAAAACATGATTGTGCATCAAATAAGAGGATTAGTTCCAGAAGTCCAATAATGCCAGAGGAAAGGAGATAGTAAAACCTACCTTTTCAGAGCTAAAAAAGAATATGAGATAACTGCCCAGATTGTGCTATAGGAAATCCTTCCTTTGGAATTGAAAGAAAGCTAATTTGATAATGTTTTCATTTATATCATATATTTATGCCTTGTATAAGCAAGGTTATCTTTTTTTTCTCTGTTCTGTTTTCGGCCTACTATCTATGAGTAGAATGAAAACAGATGAAAAAAATCCTATCGCAGTAAGGGTAAACTCAAGGGGGGATGTGCCTAATTTTTACAACTTGATATTCATTTCATCTTGATTTTTAGTTGCGAAATTATACAATTGTAACTTACTGAGAAAACAATAATTAAATAACACAAAATATATGTTTAAACTGCTACTTATTTTACTAACTGATCAAGGCAAGCAGCAGATGACTCTATGATGGACCCTAAGTCCATCATAACATTTCCAGAAAAGCTTCATACACACATATACACACTCTGTGTGATGGGATGTATGTATCAAATGAAGAGTTCCCAATTGAAAAGAGTTCCTGATCATATATGTAGAGAAAGAAGGCACCCTAATGCACATATAGCAGTTTATATGAAACTGGATCATTTAAAGATGCAATAAATGTGTTTAGATCAGGGCTGACATCACTTCTCTTACCATATTTCAATGCATTATAATGTCTGAAAAAGACTAATTATATGTTAATAGATACTGAGATATATCAGGCTATTTAATATGAATATTATACTAATGTATCATTTGCATTTTGCAAAGATCACTTTTTCGGGAATCACTTCAGAAGATATATAAGATACCATGCCAAAATTTGATTATGATTATGATTATCAGGTTTTCCTCTCTTGCATTATTAATTTGCAAAAATAGTTTTGTATTTACATATGTTCAATAACTTAATTCATAAAGGACAATATCTGACATACACAGAATCAGAGATATCTTCCAAGTTAATGTCTTTATTCATTAAATATTGTAGCTGTCAGTCATTACATTCAATGTCAGGGTTAGATACAGACTCTTTTCTAGTATCACTAAATATATATAGTGGCATGTTAGTACTAAAAATCAAATGAACTGACATAGAATTAATGTTGTCAGTTCCATGGGTCCCTGTCATTTCAAAAATGTTCCATGTGGTATATGATATAGTTTTTCTCTATTTTTCCGTTTTCAATGAAGCAATAACAGCAGCAAAAAATAACAGTGAAGAATTAGCACGTCATTAGATTGAAACTCAGTATGGATTTTAGATAAATCTTAAATAGAAAACAATCAATTTTCAGATAGTTGAGCAGTAATTAAGTTGCAGTTTAGAAAGCCACTCTTTTATTCTGCATTTCTTGAAAAGTTTTCCCTGGCTTGACAAGGCACTACTGAATGATATCAACATTTTTCCTAGTTTCATTTCATTTCAAAAACACTGCCATTACTGCAGCCCTCGCCCTGCCCCCACAAAAAAAAATTAGAAGGAATCTTTGCTACCATAGATTAAACTCTTTCTATTCCTACAATCATACTACTATATAATACAGCCATGAAAGGATAAAGAAGTCTGAATTTGCAGAATGGATGGAGCGCTGATACCAGGGTAGAATGGCTTGTGAAAAGTTATAGATCTTCAAGTAGAGACTCCATTATGAAGTGTTATATCCAGGTAACGCTTTCCCAAGAAATGTATTATTGTAGTCTGCATAAACATTTGATACATATAGAAAATGTGTGCTTACCTACACTAGTACATATGAACTTTCTTTTCAGTTTTAGAATTTCTAACTCAAGCATGCATTCAAAGATCTTTTCAGAGGACTACGGTGAAGTTTTCCACTATTTTAGTTAGCCAAACTATTATGTTCATAATGAAATAATAACTTCCCATGAGCAGTATTGGTTTCACTAGTTCAGATTAATGAGTGTGGTTCATTTAGCAAGGAAAGAGTTTTCAGATGGTCTTTCTTAGAAGGGAAAATATCCTGAAAATGTATCAAATCAAACCCTAAAAACCAAGATTATCTGTGCAAACCTCTATGCAATTGTATAATGAAAATCAACCAGTTCATTAAAAAGGAAATCACCACAGAGACTATTTGGGATTAATCATGCATGCTGCATAGTTCATTGTCCTACAGTATAACCTGAACAGGCAGATATTATAACTTGTGGGGAACTTCTGCTCAAGGTTTTAAGTAAAACAGAGCCTTATGAATATCAGATCTGTAACCTAAATTTGTCTATCCAAGTTAGAATAATTTTCTTAAAATGCGGCTTAAAAATGCTACTCTAATAACTTACTTTGCTTTTGCTTTACTTCATTCTTTGATAAAATGACTACATTAGTAGACCAGCAAAATGCTGTGGACATAGTATACTTAGATTTCAGTAAGGCATTTGCCAAAGTAGACCCAACCTGATGCTTAGTAAGCTAGAAAAAGGTGGGATAGACAACATCACCACCAGATGGATTTGTAGCTGGCTGACAAACCATATTCAATAAGTAGTCCTCAATGGTACTACATTCACATGGAGAGAAGTAAGCAGTGTGGTACCACAAGGCTCCATCTTAGGCCGACTACTCTAGAATATTTTCATAAATTACTTAGATGAGGGAATAGATGGGGAACTCATCAAATTTGCAGATGACACTAAACTGGCAGGAATAGCCAACACCCCAGAAGACATGGTCAGGATCCAAAAAGAGCTGGACAAACTTGAACAATGGGCCCTATTAAAATGAATTTTAATATGGAGAAAAGGAAAGATTTACATTTAGGCAGGAAAAATCAAAGGTATAAGTACAGATTAGGTGAGACCTGGCTCAAAAACAATAACTGTGAGAGGGACCTTGGAGTCCTAGTGGATGATCAGTTGAATATGAGCCAGCAGTGTGCAGCAGCAGCCAAAAAAGCTAATACAATCCTGGGTTGTATAAACAGAGGCATAGGATCAAGATTACGCAAAGTATTAATACCGCTTTATAAAACCCTAGTAAGACCACACCTGGAATACTGCAACCAATTTTGGTCACCATATTACAAAAAAGATGTTGAGACTTTGGAAAAAGTTCAGAGAAGATCAGCTAAAATGATCAAAGGCCTGGAGACTAAAACATATGAAGAACAGCTGCAGGACTTGGGTTTGGCTAGTCTAAAGAAAATAAGAAATGGGGTGACATGATAGCAGTATTCCAATATTTGAGGGGCTGCCACAAAGAAGAGGAGATCACATTATTCATCAAAGCACCAGAGGGCAGGACAAGAAACAATGGTTGGAAACTGACCAAAGAGAGAAGCAACCTGGAATTAAGGAGAAATTTCCTAACAGTGAGGTCAATTAACTAGTGGAACAGCTTGTCTTCAGAAATTGTGGGTGCTCCATCACTGGAGGTTTTTAAGAAGAGGCTAGACAGTCTGAAATGGTATAGGTTCTCCTGCTTGAGCAGGGGGCTGGACTAGAAGACCTCCAAGGTCCCTTCTATTCTATTCTATTCTATTCTATTCTATTCTATTCTATTCTATTGATATAAATTTATTTAACCCACAAAGCTACAAAAGTACAGTATGTGAGCTGGGTATAAATATAAACAATTTGTAAATAGAAAAATGGGTTAATTTCAGATCATTTCAGAGAAAAACCTGATTTCATAAGTTGAGCATTATTGGACACCGCACTATCCCAAATGCTTCTGCTATTCTCTTTGTATAATATCTTTCTCCCATATCAGAAGGGTCTTTTATACTATGAAATTTACATAATCATTGGATTTGCTTTATGATTCTTCATATTGAAACAAATGGTTCTTCCTTTATTCCCAATGATTTATTCTCATGACTTTTCATTTATATATATATATATATATATATATATATCAAAAATTTCTTTAAAAATGTGATCCCTGGGTAATTCCATATTAAAACAGTGAAAAACACACGAGCACCAGGGAATGTGGTAAAAAATTTGGTTTAATGTTAAAATTACTAAAACTACTAATAAAACCAATTAAAACGCCTAGCTTTCATCAGCTATCTGCTGACGTCCTCAGGGCTCAAAATGTCAGTCCATGGGAGTTGCTTTTATAACTTGACTAGCGTGTGCGCACGGCTTCTTGACCTCGTTGTTGGGCCGGTCATGACTAGGCACATTCCTAACGCCGGTTCCTTGGTAACGGTTTCCTCCCTCCCATACCTCTCATTCACACGACTAACGTTAAAAGGCTT
>NW_015389675.1:0-9013 GCF_001527695.2 Protobothrops mucrosquamatus
TTGACTGCAAATTGAGTTACTGGCTTGGATGTTTTGCACAAATCATTTCAGACAGCCTTGGACATCAGACAGTCGGTGTTTGGCGGCAAAAACATCCATGTAGCTACAGCCCATGAAGATCTGGCGTACTCTTCTTACGTTCACCAGTACAGTTCGGGAAAATTTGATAATGCACTGTGAGTACTGTATTCATTTAGGGTCCAAGTGATTTTGTTTCTTTATTTCAGAGTCTTATTTCAATGTTAAAAAAGGTATGTTTTGCTGAGAATAGTAAATTTCAGAATTCATAATTTCTCTTTGTCCTACATATTTTCCCTGTTTTACTTTCTAAATAAGGAGTTATAAAAATACTCGGCCGCCATTTGTTTTTTTTTAGATTTTGAGACAGGTAGTCCTCGACTTACAACTAGTCTTTTTAGCAACCATTCAAAGTTATAACGGCATAGAAAAAAATGACTTACAGCTGGCACTCACACTTACAAATATCCCCACAGTCACATGATCAAAATATGGGCACTTGGCAACTGGCATGTACTTACGACAGCTGCAGCACTCCTGGGCCGTGTCATTGCCGTTTGTGGCCATCCCAGCCAGTTTCCAACAAACGAAGCCAAAGGGAGAAGCTGGATTGACTTAACGACTGCACGATTCACATAACCCCTGCACTGATTTGCTTAACAACCATGGCAGAAAGGTCGTAAACTCAGGCCTGACTCACTTAACAGTTGCCTTGTTGAGCAGTGGAAATTCTCGTCCCAATTGTGGTCCTAAATTGAGGACTACCTGCAAAACAGAATCGAGCTGTCCACGTTTTAAAATAAAATATCTAAACTTTTTTTTGGGGGGGGGTACGCCACACTTCAAATAACAAGATTTGGCACCTCCTCTGGAGAGGGGGGTGCAGGGCTCTGCTCTCTTACCCTTCTTTTTTCAACATCTACATCACGTTTCCATGCCCCGGAGATGCAACCATCCCACTTCAACCAGCCGCCTGAGGTCCCACGTGGCCGGATACATCCCGGCACAGCTGGTTCCCCCCCCCCCCCGGTTCCGTCCCTCCTGGCCTTGCATGCTTTACTTTTCCCAGGCATGACCCACTACATCGCCTCCTCGGCTGTCGGCCAGCTGTCCAGCTCAGAGGCGGCTTCTCTGAACTGCTGGCAGTGGGCTGTGGAGCCCCAGAGTGCGCCGGTCGAGGCTGCTGACAGACACCGTCGGCCCCACATGCGCTCACTGGCCGGCCGATGGTGTCAAGCAGCAGCTGCCCCGGCCCCTGCTTCGCCTTGCCCCGCGGCAATGGTACCCCCACCCTGCCTCGCCTCGCCTCACCCTGCAGGACGAGGCTCCTGCCCACCGCCCCACCTGCCAGAGACCCTGGATCTCCCCCTGCCTGCCCCCCATAGGCATCCCTCTCCATGAGCAACATCAAAGTGACCACACCCACGCAGTTTGCCATGACCACCCCAGTGGGCCACATTCCACCTGGCACCCGGCGACAAATAAGTGGGTTTTGGGTTGCAGTTTGGGCACTCGGTCTCTAAAAGGTTCGCCGTCCCTGGCATAGTGCAGTGTTTCTCAACCTTTGCTGATTTAAGACGGGTGGACTTCAACTCCCAGAATTCTGGGAACTGAAGCCCACCCATCTTAAAGCTGCCAAGGTTGAGAAACACTGGCCTAGTGAGTGAAAGGAACGGGAGAGGAGAGGAAAGGCTGTGTTTTCCACCATCCAGACCTATTCCTTGTTTCAAGTGGGAAAGTTGTGGCTTTTCACCAAGTCACACTGATGGGGCTGGCAAAGTTCCAGGAGCTCAAGTGTTCCTCTTGCTTGTCTTTGATCTTTAGATTCCATGCAGAACGTGCGATTGGCATCATCACCCACATTCTCCCAGAAGATCACCTGCTCCTCGCCTCTTCCAAAAGAGTTAAAGGTATTACCTGCCAGCTGGGTTTAGCTGCCATGGGAAGGAAACAGAAATGGCTACTGATGGCTTTAGAGAGAATTCAGCGCTCTGAGGAAACAGTGATAATTGAGATAAGAAAGACGCCTTTGTGAGTTCCTTGACAATGAGAGCTAGTTTGATCTAGTGCACGGGTCTTCCAACTTGGCCCTTTTATGACTTGTGGACTTCAACTCCCAGAATTCGCGTGCCTGGCTGAGGAATTCTGGGAGTTCAAGTCCACAAGTCATAAAAGGACCAAGTTTGAAGACCCCTGGTCTAGTGGTTAAGGCAATAGGCATGAAACCGAGAGACCGTGAATTCTAACCTCATCTTAGACACGAAAACTGGGAGGTGGTGAGTTCTAGCCCTGCCTTAGACATGAAAGTCAGCTGGGTGACCTTGGGCCAATCACCAAGAGACAGTGAGTTCTAGTCCCGCCTTAGACATGAAAGTCAGCTGGGTGACCTTGGGCCAATCACCAAGAGACAGTGAGTTCTAACCCCGCCGTAGGCATGAAAGCTGACTGGGTGACTTTGGGCCAATCACCAAGAGACAGTGAGTTCTAATCCCGCCTTAGACATGAAATCCAACTGGGTGACCTTGGGCCAATCACCAAGAGACAGTGAGTTCTAATCCCGCCTTAGGCATGAAAGACAACTGGGTGACTTTAGGCCAATCACCAAGAGGCCGTGAGTTCTAACCCCGCCTTAGGCATGAAAGACAACTGGGTGACCTTGGGCCAATCACCAAGAGACAGTGAGTTCTAACCCTGCCTTAGGCATGAAAGCTGACTGGGTAACATTGGGCCAGTCACTCTCAGCCCAACCCACTTCACAGGCTTGTTGTGGGGAAATAGAAGGATGAAGGAGTGTGTATGTTTGCTGCCTTGCGTTACTTAATACTTATAAAGTAATAAAGGTGGGATACAAATAAATAAATGTGTCTTGGGAAGACCAGAACTGGACCCAAGGAGTGCCTGCTAAAAGGGCTGATTGTTTGAAGGCCTGTTAACATAGTTGAGGGGTAGTTAAGGAAAACATCTGGAAAGAGAGAGAGAGATGGCTTAAAGCATTAACTTGAAGTTACGGGACAGCGAGATGGCTTGTAGATAACTTCCAAATCCTGTCTGCCAGGAATAGGAAGCACCCAGCCTTGTACCACATTCATTTCCTTATAAAGTATTTTTAACGATTCCTGAGAAATCTGTCGGAATAGGTTGGCACCCTTAAAGCGGCATCCTTTTCCCCCAGAACCAGAATCGTATCTCCGTAAGGGCCCAGCTCTCCCCAGACTGAATTTCTCCAGATAATTTCAAAATTTCCTGTTACGATCGCTGGTTAGATAATAAGCCATAGGATTTTCTTCAGACCTTCTAAAGAAAATGTATTATGTATCTGATAGCCCCCCCCCCAGAGTCACCTTATAGGAGACGTGGGCAGCATAGAAATTGAGTAAATAATACATAGCTGAGACCATCAGCCATCAAAAGAACAACCAGTGCAACTCTCCTATCAGTGCTTTCTTATATTATACATTACAGGTAGTCCTCAACTTAAAACCATTCGTTTAGTGGCGGTTTGAAGCTACAGCGGCACTGAAAAAGGGACTTACCACTGGTTTTTTTGCACTTAGGACCGTTGCAGCATCCCCAGGGTCACGTGATCAAAATTCAGACGCTTGTCGACTGACTCGTATTTACGACGGTCGCAGTGTCCTGGAGTCATGTGATCCCCTTTTGCGACCTGACCAGCATAGTCAATAGGATTGACTTTACAGCCATGTGTTACTAACTTAACAACTGTAGCGATTCCCTTAGCAACTGTGACAAGAAAGGCCGTGAAAATGAGGCAAAACTCATTTAACAACTGCCTCATTTAGCAACAGAAATGTTGGGCTCACTTGTGGTTCTAAGTCGAGGACCTTGTAATAATGCAGTTATCTGCGCAAAATATTCAGAGGGGAATCATCTCCGAAGTCTTCCTAACTGCCTGCCAGGAAGCAATCTGCGGGTTTGCCCGTCATTTTGAAATCATTTACAGGTAGTCCTCAACTTAGCGACCACAATGGAGCCCAATGTTGCTAAGCGAGACAGTTGTGAGGTGAGTTTTGTCCCATTTTACGACCTTTCCGGCCACGGTTGTTAAGTGAATCTGGCTTCCCCATTGACTTTGCTCATCAGAAGGTCGCAAAAGGTAATTACATGAACACACACACACACACACACACCCCAGGACACTGGAAGCATCATGAATACGAGTCAATTGCCAAGTGTGACCAATTTGATCACGTGACCAATTTGATCACGTGACCATGGGGATGCTGCAACGGTGAAGAACAGTCATTTTTCAGTGCCGTTGTAACTTTGAACGGTCACCAAACGAACTGTGGTACGTCGAGGACTACCTGTACTTGGATTCCATCCATTTATTACGGTTGCACCTCTTCCACACTTAGCCTGGTAAAGAGGTTCCTTGAATCAGATGTGTCAGAGCGTGCACCATCTTATTGTGCGAGATAACCCAGGAAGTAAACACAGCAAACAGTGGTCTATATTAAATGGTGGTTCATCTTACACTATCTACCATATCATACACCAGGAACAATATACATGCACCTGCTAATACAGCAGGATCCAACACACCACGGTTACAGCAGGAAATGGAGGAGAGGAGAACACGTTAGCAGAGCCTTCTCTTTTTACCAGGGGTCCCCAACCTATGGTCCGAGGCCCACTGCCGGACCGTGGCCACCAGGCTGCGGGACAGGCTGGCCAGTGCACACATGCATGTGGGCATGTGCGCAGCGCTAGCAGAGGAGGTGGCTAGCGCCTGCGTTCCTGTGCAAACACGTCCATTCGGGTGCGCGGGTTGCATGCCCCATTTGTGCTAGCAGAGGAGGCAGCTAGCACCTCTGCGCCTGCGCAAATGGGGCCCCTAGCACAATGTGGGTTGCGCGGCCTGTTTGCGCATGTGTGCAGCACTAGCAGAGGAAGCTAGTTCCTGTGCGCCTGTGCAAACCGGGCTACTAGCGCCTTGTGGGTGCGCGCAGCCCATTTGCGCGCAGGCAAATTTCACAGCTGCTCCCAGCATGAAAAGGTTGGTGACCTCTGCTTTATACAAAGGCTCTTAAAGAGACACAGACCCTGCTGAGTCATTCCCATTATTCTTACATTACATAAGCTGGTTAGCTGTTAAATCAATACCTTGACAAGATGCCCATCTGACGTCTTGGGACTGCAACTCCCAGAATTCCTAGCCTGAAATTCTAGTGCCCACCCGATTGGAAATGGTTGATTGAAATGCAGCTTGAAATCGAAAGGCGTTCTCTGTAAGGTCGCCCTCGGCATACCGCCCTTCGTTTAGACACTGTTCTAAGTTACAGTGCCGCCATTGAGTAAAGTGACCTGCAACACGCCCTCACACTTACATCCTTCCCAGCATCCCCACGGTCACATGATAAAAATGTGGCAAGCCAAAATGTGTTCACAACGGCTGCAGCGTCCCGGGGTCATGTAATCACCATCCCCGCCGGCTTCCAGCGAGGAAAGTCAATGAGGGAGGAGCCGGATTCGCTTAACAACTGCATGATTCACTTAACAATGCAGCGATTCGCTCAACAGCCACGGCAGTAAAGGTCTAAAATGGGATGCGGTTCACGTAACAACAGCCTTGCTTACCAACGGAAATTCTGGTCCCCGTTGTGGTCGTAAGCCGAGGACTACCTACAGCAGAATTTCTTACAATTGGTGTGAAAAGGGCTTGGAAGACTAATGGCAAGTTTACATTGATATGGCTAGCCCAGGGGTAGGCAACCTTGGCTCTTTTATGACTCGTGGACTTCAACTCCCAGAATTCCTCAGCCAGCATGGCTCAGCTTGGAAACTCTCCCTTTCTCCTCAGCATGGCTGGCTCAGGAATTCTGGGAGCTGAAGTCCACGAGTCATAAAAGAGCCAAGGTTGCCTACCCCTGGGCTAGACAGAAGATTTGAAAGGTCAGAGCAGAGCAGATCTACCTCAACCTCAACCTGAGGTTGCTTGTCTAGTTGACTGAGAACTGGGACAGGTAAAAGAGCTGAAAGAGCTTCTTCGTCTAATTCTGAAATTCATGGTCTTCACTAGCCAGATACCTTTTAATGTCTTTTATTAATCCATGGTGGCGCAGTGGTTAGGATGCAACCTTGCAGGCTAATTCTGCCGACTGCCAGCAGTTCAATTCTCACCGGCTCAAGGTGGACTCAATCTTCCCTCCTTCAGAGGTCGGTAAAATGAGGACCCAGATTGTTGGGGGGGGGGGGCATAGGCTTACTCTGCAAACCGCTTAGAGACGGCTGTAAAGCCCTGTGAAGCGGAATATAGGTGCTATTGCTATTGCTAAGGAAGTTGACTGTCCACCCAGGCATGAAATTAAGACACACGTGCAAATTATGCAGGACTGGACTCTGCTCAGGGATGAAGCAGGAAAAAACAATTTGGCTAAATAAAGGTACTTAAAAGGAAAAGGAAAATAAAATATAGGAATAGTGATTCTCTCTCTCTCTTTTAATATTCCCCAAAATATTTCATTCTCTCTCTCTCTCTCTCTGTTTGTCTCTCTAGCTCTCTTTCTAGCTCTCTATCTCTGTCTCCCTCTGTCTGTCTGTCTGTCTCTTTCTTTCTCTCTCTCTCTCTCTCTCACCATGTCTGTCTCTCTTTCTCTCCCTCCCCTCCCCCTCTATCTCTCTTTATCATCTATCTATCTACCTACCTACCTTACCTACCTATCTTCTACCATCTCCAGGATCTGTCTGTCTGTTTCTCTGCCTATCTGCCTGCCTGCCTGCCTGCCTATCTCCTAGATCTGTTTGTCTGTATCCCTGTCTGCCTGTCTCTGTCTCTGTCTGTCTGTCTCTCTCTCTCTCTCTCTCTCTCTCTCTTTCTGTAACCATGTGATATGTTTAAGATTTGTGCCCCTTTTCTGTTCCCCCTTTAAAGCGCTTATCCTGGAGGAGATTGCAATCGACTGCCACAATAAGGAAACTGAGCAACGGCTACTCCAGGAAGCTCACGACCTGCACCTCTCCTCTCTCCAGCTAGCCAAGAAAGCATTTGGGGAATTCAACGTTCAGACAGCGAAACACTACGGCAACCTTGGCCGACTTTATCAGTCAATGAGGAAATTTAAGGTAAATCCAGCCTTATCGCAGCGGTGGGCGGGAATTTTGCTAACGGGCCTTTTGTCGTAAGAAACAGGTAGTCCGGACCGCTTTCAGTCAAAAACATCACAAATTGCAGTCATCCGGGATGCTGCAAATAGCCATCATTGTGTGGGCCAGTTGCAAAGTGCCCATGATGCAGTAATGTGTTTGCAGGGGGAGCAGTGTGGTAACTTGAAAACTGGGTTCTGAAGCTTTGGCGGGTCCGTCATAACTTCAAATGGTTGCCAAGTGGTCGTAGGTTAAGGACTACCTGTATTTTCTTCCTAATGTATTACTTTGTAATAATATTTGCTAATTAATTTTGTCTTTTTTTTTTTGTATCACCAAAGCTACTAAACTTCATTGTTCACACAACAACTACAGGTTATAAATAAGATCATTGGTTTGATGTTCAGGTTTTCTGCATTCCTTGCCTGTTTGTTGTTGTTTTTTTAATTAAGGAGCATGAAAATAACTTCTACTTCATTTTTATTCTTTCTTTTTTTTAAAAAAAAAATTCATATGATTTTTTTTAAAGGCTCCTAGATAAGAAGACCTGTTAAAATTATGTTAGGATAAGTCAGCTAAACAACCTGCTCAATTACAGGTAGTCCTGGACTTAACAGCTACAATTGAGCCCAAAATTTCTATTGCTCAGTGAGACAGTTGTTAAGTGAGTTTTGCCCCGTTTTACGGCCTTTTTGCCACAGTTCTTAAATGAATCCCTGCAGTTGTTAAATTAGTCACATGGTTGTTAAGTGGATCCGGCTTCCGCATTGACTTTGCTTGCCAGAAGGTCGCAAAAGGGGATCAAATGACCCCGGGACACTTGCAACCGTCATAAATACAAGCATCTGAGTTTTGATCGCATGACCACGAGGATGCTGCTATGGTCGTAAGTGTGAAAAATGATCACAAGTCACTTTTTTCAGTGCCGTTGTGACTTCGACTGCTCGCTAAACGAATGGTTGCAAGTTGAGGACCGCCTCTTTGTAGAACAGTGTTTCTCAACCTTGACAATTTTAAGGCATGTGGACTTCAACTCCCAGAATTCCACAGCCAGCAATGCTGGCTGTGGAATTCTGGGAGTTGAAGTCCACATGCCTTAAAATTGTCAAGGTTGAGAAACACTGATGTAGAAGGAAGGCAGGTGTATCGTTGAAATGGCATTATGGACCCAGCTGTTAAAAAAAAAGTCTTGATTGGAAGAAATAGTAATGGCCATGGGAATTAAGTACACCTACTTCCTTCTCTCCACCTCAGTGCTTAATTTAGACAAGGACCTTTTTCAGCCTCCCCAAGAATAGAATAAAGGTTCACAGACGTTCACAGTCAGAATGGAGCAGATTCAAATTCAGCCACTCCACCACATCTTCCAAATTGCCCCACTCCATCTCAAAATTCTTCGTTCGGCCGATTTCTCAGGTGCCCTCTTGTCTGAAAAGTTTTGAAGCTTGGCTTTTTGTTTTAAGATTTTTTTTAAGAACATTAGCTTGTATTCTCAAGCAGGCAGAGACATGAAAAAAAAATAGCCATTAACGACTCCTGCGTCAGTCAGTACTTGACCATTTTGGCTATTGCAGGAGGCGGAAGAAATGCACATCAAAGCAATTCAGATCAAGGAGCAGCTGCTTGGTCAGGAAGATTACGAAGTCGCTCTTTCGGTGGGACACCTCGCCTCGCTCTACAACTATGACATGAATCAGTACGAAAACGCTGAAAAGCTTTATTTGAGATCCATCGCAATTGGTGGGTCATTTCTTTTAACTGTTCGGGGGAAGGGTGGAGATCGGGGGCCCTGGGAGCTCCTTGACCCTCATTTATAGAAAATTGATAGAGAGACAGACAGGTAGATACTGTATATAGATTGGATGGATGGATGGATGGATGGATGGATGGA